>NC_048577.1:73199778-73207278 GCF_013265735.2 Oncorhynchus mykiss
GTTATATGGGGGTTATATGGCCATCATTATGGGGGTTATATGGACCTCATTATGGGGGTTATATGGGGGTTATATGGCCATCATTATGGGGTTTATATGGCCCTCATTATGGGGGTTATATGGCCCTCATTATGGGGGTTATATGGCCGCCATTATGGGGGTTATATGGTCATCATTATTGGGGTTATATGGGGGTTATATGGACCTCATTATGGGGGTTATATGGGGGTAATATGGTCATCATTATGGGGGTTATATGGCCATCATTATGGGGGTTATATGGTCATCATTATGGGGGTTATATGGCCCTCATTATGGGGATTATATGGACCTCATTATGGGGGTTATATGGGGGTAATATGGTCATCATTATGGGGGTTATATGGCCATCATTATGGGGGTTATATGGTCATCATTATGGGGGTTATATGGACCTCATTATGGGGGTTATATGGGGGTAATATGGTCATCATTATGGGGGTTATATGGGGGTTAAATGGCCATCATTATGGGGGTTATATGGACCTCATTATGGGGGTTATATGGCCATCATTATGGGGGTTATATGGCCATCATTATGGGGGTTATATGGGGGTTATATGGACATCATTATGGGGGTTATATGACCATCATTATGGGGGTTATATGGCCATCATTATGGGGGTTATATGGCCATCATTGTGGGGTTCATATGGCCATCGTTGTGGGGGTTATATGACTATCGTTGTGGGGGTTATATGACCATCGTTGTGGGGGTTATATGACCATCGTTGTGGGGGTTATATGGGGGTTATATGACCATCATTATGGGGGTTATATGGCCATCGTTGTGGGGGTTATATGACCATCGTTGTGGGGGTTATATGACCGTTGTTGTGGGGGTTATATGGGGGTCATATGACCATCGTTGTGGGGGTTATATGGACCTCATTATGGGGGTTATATGGGGGTTATATGGCCATCATTATGGGGGTTATATGGGGGTTATATGGCCATCATTTTAGGGGTTATATGGTCATCATTATGGGGGTTATATGGGGGTTATATGGCCCTCATTATGGGGGTTATATGGCCATCCTCATGGGGGTTATATGACCATCATTATGGGGGTTATATGGCCATCATTATGGGGGTTATATGACCATCATTATAGGGGTTATATGGCCATTATGGGGGTTATATGGCCTTCATTGTGGGGGTTATATGGGGGTTATATGACCATCATTGTGGGGGTTATATGACCATCATTGTGGAGGTTATATGGACATCATTTTGGGGGTTATATGACCATCATTGTGGGGGTTATATGACCATCATTGTGGGGGTTATATGACCATCATTATGGGGGTTATATGGCCATCGTTGTGGGGGTTATATGGCCATCGTTGTGGGGGTTATATGACCATCGTTGTGGGGGTTATATGACCATCGTTGTGGGGGTTATATGGGGGTCATATGACCATCGTTGTGGGGGTTATATAACCATCGTTGTGGGGGTTATATGGCCATCATTAGGGGGGGTTACATGGCCATCATTACGGGGGTTATATGGCCATCATTATGGGGGTTATATGGGGGTTATATTGCCATCATTATGGGGGTTATATTGCCATCATTATGGGGGTTATATGGTCATCATTATGGGGGTTATATGGAGGTTATATGGCCATCATTGTGGGGGTTATATGGCCATCATTGTGGGGGTTATATGGCCATCATTGTGGGGGTTATATGGGGATTATATGGCCATCATTGTGGGGGTTATATGGCCATCATTGTGGGGGTTCTAGGACATCATTGTGGGGGTTATATGACATCATTCTCCCCGTTGTGCCACACTGTTAAGACTCTTTGTATGGCACGCTCAAATCTCCCAGTCAATTAATCCCAACAAAATGACAGGTTGATCCCAATATAGTAGTACACATTACTCTGGTTTGATCCCCGTGGTGCCCTCTGGTCTGAACCCTGTAGTGCTCTCTGGTCTGAACCCTGTAGTGCCCTCTGGTCTGAACCCTGTAGTGCTCTCTGGTTTGAACCCCGTAGTCCTCTCTGGTTTGAACCCTGTAGTGCTCTCTGGTTTGAACCCTGTAGTGCTCTCTGGTCTGAACCCCATAGTGCTCTCTGGTCTGAACCCCGTAGTGCTCTCTGGTCTGAACCCCGTAGTGCTCTCTGGTCTGAACCCCGTAGTGCTCTCTGGTTTGAACCCTGTAGTGCTCTCTGGTCTGAACCCCGTAGTCCTCTCTGGTCTGAACCCCGTAGTGCTCTCTGGTCTGAACCCCGTAGTGCTCTCTGGTGTGAACCCCGTAGTCCTCTCTGGTCTGAACCCCGTAGTGCTCTCTGTGAACGCTTGGTGGTGGCCTGCTGCTCTTCAACAGCTGCTTTGACCAACACAGACATAGCATCGTACACTGGCCAGATTGGTGTCAATAATGTTTGTGTGTCGCTCTCTTTCTCAGGTTTGGGCCGTTCCAGGGAAGTATGCTTTAATGGGAGCTGCAGCACAACTGGGTGAGTGTCATTCCTGGGGTCCTTCCTCTGGTGTAGAGATGTCACACTGACTGTTTACCTGATAGGAATGAGTAATGTAATGTCTCGTCCTCTCCTCTAGGGGGCATAGTGAGGATGACTCTCACGACTGTATATATTGTATTGATAATAAGCAATGTAATGTCTCGTCCTCTCCTCTAGGGGGCATAGTGAGGATGACTCTCACGACTGTATATACTGTATTAATAATAAGTCATGTAATGTCTCCTCCTCTCCTCTAGGGGGCATAGTGAGGATGACTCTCAGTTTAACAGTCATCATGGTGGAAGCAACAGGAAACGTGACGTACGGTCTCCCCATCATGTTGGTGTTGCTGACGGCCAAGATAGTAGGGGACTACTTTGTGGAGGTGAGTCTTGAGGCACATATAATATATACTATACTGACTTAATGAGGCCATCCGTAGTGGACCAAAAACCAGGCTCCCCCGTCACTGTCTTGGCCTGAAGACATGTTACCACTGTTCAATTCATAGACGCAACTATCGATGCAAGAAGTGACCCTCCACAGATATCAACATGATCGTTTGAACCATATGTAGAAGATGGGCGCGGCAGGGTAGCCTAGTGGTTAGAGTATAGAGGAGGCAGGGTAGCCTAGTGGTTAGAGTGTAGAGGCGGCAGGGTAGCCTAGTGGTTAGAGTGTAGAGATGGCAGGTAGCCTAGTGGTTAGAGTGTAGAGGTGGCAGGGTAGCCTAGTGGTTAGAGTGTAGAGGCGGCAGGGTAGCCTAGTGGTTAGAGTGTTGAGGAGGCAGGGTAGCCTAGTGGTTAGAGTGTTGAGGAGGCAGGGTAGCCTAGTGGTTAGAGTGTTGAGGTGGCAGGGTAGCCTAGTGGTTAGAGTGTTGAGGAGGCAGGGTAGCCTAGTGGTTAGAGTGTTGAGGAGGCAGGGTAGCCTAGTGGTTAGAGTGTTGAGGTGGCAGGGTAGCCTAGTGGTTAGAGTGTAGAGATGGCAGGTAGCCTAGTGGTTAGAGTGTAGAGGTGGCAGGGTAGCCTAGTGGTTAGAGTGTAGAGGCGGCAGGGTAGCCTAGTGGTTAGAGCGTTGGACTAGTAACCGGAAGGTTGCAAGTTCAAACCCCCCGAGCTGACAAGGTACAAATCTGTCGTTCTGCCCCTGAACAGGCAGTTAACCCACTGTTCCTAGGCCGTCATTGAAAATAAGAATTTGTTCTTAACTGAATTGCCTGGTAAAATAAAGATAAAAAAATGTACAATGTTTATGTTCACAGATATTAGACGACTGTAGCTTATCCTTTGGTTCTGAATTGGGTTACAACAGTTCAATTAATATCAGCTCATGATGTTTTCTAGAACAATCAATAAGTATTTATTATTGGTCTATAAATCCCAGAATGGATGTAGCGACTGTGGATTTACGTTAACGGCAATATCCTGTCAATGAAGAGGGTTGAAGGGTGGGGCCAAACTCCTCCGTTGTCTTGGTGACGTAGCTACCAATCCTGTCAATGAAGAGGGTTGAAGGGTGGGGCCAAACTCCTCCGTTGTCTTGGTGACGTAGCTACCAATCCTGTCAATGAAGAGGGTTGAAGGGTGGGGCCAAACTCCTCCGTTGTCTTGGTGACGTAGCTACCAATCCTGTCAATGAAGAGGGTTGAAGGGTGGGGCCAAACTCCTCCGTTGTCTTGGTGACGTAGCTACCAATCCTGTCAATGAAGAGGGTTGAAGGGTGGGGCCAAACTCCTCCGTTGTCTTGGTGACGTAGCTACCACGTAGTAGCAGCCTGAAGCTCTCCATGCACACGCACTGAGACTGTGAGAGACTGTGCGAGACTGTGGGAGACTGTGGGACAGTGCCCTGCCCACTGAGACTGTGGGAGACTGTGGGACAGTGACCTGCCCACTGAGACTGTGGGAGACTGTGGGACAGTGACCTGCCCACTGAGACTGTGGGAGACTGTGGGACAGTGACCTGCCCACTGAGACTGTGGGAGACTGTGGGACAGTGACCTGCCCACTGAGACTGTGGGAGACTGTGGGACAGTGCCCTGCCCACTGAGACTGTGGGAGACTGTGGGACAGTGACCTGCCCACTGAGACTGTGGGAGACTGTGGGACAGTGCCCTGCCCACTGAGACTGTGGGAGAGTGAAGTGTTGCATCTCATCTCAGTATCTGTGGTGTTGCTCGTGGCAACGGAAGTCTCAGTTGAATGTTTGTCGTTCTGAGGTTCAGTCTGTGTAGTAATCCATCTGGTTGTTCTGAGGTTCAGTCTGTGTAGTAATCCATCTGGTCGTTCTGAGGTTCAGTCTGTGTAGTAATCCATCTGGTCGTTCTGAGGTTCAGTCTGTGTAGTAATCCATCTGGTTGTTCCTCAGGGTCGTTCTGAGGTTCAGTCTGTGTAGTAATCCATCTGGTTGTTCCTCAGGGTCGTTCTGAGGGTCAGTCTGTGTAGTAATCCATCTGGTTGTTCTGAGGTTCAGTCTGTGTAGTAATCCATCTGGTTGTTCCTCACTGTCGTTCTGAGGTTCAGTCTGTGTAGTAATCCATCTGGTTGTTCCTCAGGGTCGTTCTGAGGTTCAGTCTGTGTAGTAATCCATCTGGTTGTTCCTCAGGGTCGTTCTGAGGTTCAGTCTGTGTAGTAATCCATCTGGTTGTTCCTCAGGGTCGTTCTGAGGTTCAGTCTGTGTAGTAATCCATCTGGTTGTTCCTCAGGGTCGTTCTAAGGTTCAGTCTGTGTAGTAATCCATCTGGTTGTTCCTCAGGGTCATTCTGAGGTTCAGTCTGTGTAGTAATCCATCTGGTTGTTCCTCAGGGTCGTTCTGAGGTTCAGTCTGTGTAGTAATCCATCTGGTTGTTCCTCAGGGTCGTTCTGAGGTTCAGTCTGTGTAGTAATCCATCTGGTTGTTCCTCAGGGTCGTTCTGAGGTTCAGTCTGTGTAGTAATCCATCTGGTTGTTCCTCAGGGTCGTTCTGAGGTTCAGTCTGTGTAGTAATCCATCTGGTTGTGTCTCAGGGTCGTTCTGAGGTTCAGTCTGTGTAGTAATCCATCTGGTTGTGTCTCAGGGTCGTTCTGAGGTTCAGTCTGTGTAGTAATCCATCTGGTTGTTCCTCAGGGTCGTTCTGAGGTTCAGTCTGTGTAGTAATCCATCTGGTTGTTCCTCAGGGTCGTTCTGAGGTTCAGTCTGTGTAGTAATCCATCTGGTTGTTCCTCAGGGTCGTTCTGAGGTTCAGTCTGTGTAGTAATCCATCTGGTTGTTCCTCAGGGTCGTTCTGAGGTTCAGTCTGTGTAGTAATCCATCTGGTTGTTCCTCAGGGTTGTTCTGAGGTTCAGTCTGTGTAGTAATCCATCTGGTTGTTCCTCAGGGTCGTTCTGAGGTTCAGTCTGTGTAGTAATCCATCTGGTTGTTCCTCAGGGTTGTTCTGAGGTTCAGTCTGTGTAGTAATCCATCTGGTTGTTCCTCAGGGTCTGTATGACATCCACATCAAGCTGCAGAGTGTTCCCTTCCTGCACTTGGAGGCCCCTGCCACCTCCCACTGGCTAACAGCCAGGTAAGCCACTCTCTCATTGGCCGAATGCTGAGTAAGCCCTTCTCCTATTGGCTTACTGGCCGATTAGCCCGTTACCCATTGGCTTAACTACCAGTTGACCCTCTGACCTCACTACTCTCCTTTTTCTCTCTCTCTAAATATTCCCCTCTCTCTCTCTCTAAATCTCCCCCTCTCTCTCTCTCTAAATCTCCCCCTCTATCTCTCTCTAAATCTCCCCTCTCTCTCTCTCTAAATCTCCCCCTCTCTCTCTCTCTCTAAATCTCCCCCCCTCTCTCTCTAAATCTTCTCTCTTAATCTCCCCCTCTCTCTCTCTCTAAATCTTCCCCTCTATCTCTCTCTAAATCTCCCCCCTCTCTCTCTCTCTAAATCTCCCCCCTCTCTCTCTCTCTAAATCTCCCCCTCTCTCTCTCTCTAAATCTCCCCCCCTCTCTCTAAATCTCCCCCCTCTCTCTCTAAATCTCCCCCCTCTCTCTCTCTAAATCTCCCCCCTCTCTCTCTCTAAATCTCCCCCCTCTCTCTCTAAATCTCCCCCTCTCTCTCTCTCTAAATCCCCCCCCCCCTCTCTCTCTAAATCTCCCCCTCTCTCTCTAAATCTCCCCCTCCATCTATCTCTCCACCTGGCCCTCCCTCCATCCTTTCTCTCTTTTAGGGAGGTGATGGGTGCCCCAGTCACCTGTTTTAACCGTATAGAAAAGGTTGGCACCATCGTGGACGTCCTTAGCAACACCTCCACCAATCACAACGGCTTCCCTGTCATCGTGCCGGTCGCCGCTAGCGACGATGTATGGAAAGCTCCGCCCAAAGGCCATTCATTTCTTATAGTTGGCTTGACTTCTAATTGGCTGAGAAAGTTGATTATCTCTGAACAGTCTATGACTCCTCCTTTTTTCATTCATCCCTGCTTTCTGTCTTCTCTTTCACTCATCCCTTCATCCTCTCCTCAGCTGGGGAAGATCTGTGGACTCATCCTTCGTTCTCAGCTCATTGTTCTGCTCAAACACAAGGTGAGAGAAGCTGTAGGTGTCTGTCCTGTCGATCTGTCCTGTCTATCTGTCTGTCCTGTCGATCTGTCTGTCCTGTCTCTGTATTAATCTCTCACATTCTCTCCCTCCCGGTCTCTCTCTCTCTCTCTCTCTCTCTCTGTCTCTCTCTCTCTCTGTCTCTCTCTCTCCCTTTCTCTCTCTCTCTCTCTCTCTCTCTCCTCTCTCTCTCTCTCTCTCTCTCTCTCTCTCTCTCTCTGTCTCTCTGTCTCTCTGTCTGTCTCTCTGTCTCTCTCTCTGTCTCTCTCTCTGTCTCTCTCTCTCTCTCTCTCTCTGTCTCTCTCTCTCTCTCTGTCTCTGTCTCCTCTGTCCAGGTGTTTGTAGAGCTGGCTCGGTCCAGGTTGACCCAGAGGAAGCTACAGCTGAAGGACTTTAGGGATGCCTACCCTCGCTTCCCCCCCATCCAG
>NC_048577.1:73212278-73332040 GCF_013265735.2 Oncorhynchus mykiss
CTCGGTCTGTCTGTCTGTCTCTCTCCCTCTCGGTCTGTCTGTCTGTCTCTCTCCCTCTCGGTCTGTCTGTCTGTCTCTCTCCCTCTCGGTCTGTCTGTCTGTCTCTCTCCCTCTCGGTCTGTCTGTCTGTCTCTCTCCCTCTCGGTCTGTCTGTCTGTCTCTCTCCCTCTCGGTCGGTCTGTCTGTCTGTCTCTCTCCCTCTCGGTTTGTCTGTCTGTCTGTCTCTCTCTCTCTCTGTCTCTCTCCCTCTGCCTGTCTCTCTCTCTCCCTCTCGGTCTGTCTGTCTCTCTCCCTCTCGGTCTATCTGTCTGTCTCTCTCTGTCTGTCTCTATTTTTTTTCTCTAGATGTTTTGCACTCTGACCTCCTTATAGAAACATAGACATTTACATTGTCAATGTAAAATTGGATGCTGTGTTTCCCTGATGTGAAAACATAAGTCCATCTGAATGACAACATGCAGACAGGGTGGGCTCTGGTCTAAAGTAGTGCACTATATAGGGAGTAGGGTGTCATGGGGCTCTGGTCTAAAGTAGTGCACTATATAGGGAGTAGGGTGTCATGGGGCTCTGGTCTAAAGTAGTGCACTATATAGGGAGTAGGGTGCCATGGGGCTCTGGTCTAAAGTAGTGCACTATATAGGGAGTAGGGTGTCATGGGGCTCTGGTCTAAAGTAGTGCACTATATAGGGAGTAGGGTGTCATGGGGCTCTGGTCTAAAGTAGTGCACTATATAGGGAATAGGGTGCCATGGGGCTCTGGTCTAAAGTAGTGCACTATATAGGGAGTAGGGTGTCATGGGGCTCTGGTCTAAAGTAGTGCACTATATAGGGAATAGGGTGCCATGGGGCTCTGGTCTAAAGTAGTGCACTATATAGGGAGTAGGGTGCCATGGGGCTCTGGTCTAAAGTAGTGCACTATATATAGGGAGTAGGGTGTCATTTGGTATACAGATGGTCTATTTGTATTTCAGTTGGTGTGTCAGTCTTTACTAGCCAGGATGCCAGATATGTTTGTTGTGACTGTCTGTGTAGAAGCTGGAGACTGGCTGGTGTAACCTGGCAACCCGGCTGGATCATTTCCAACAGGGATGACTAATTGTCTCTACAAAAAGGTCTGCTGTATCGCCTGGCAACCCGACGATTTCTAGAATGGAAATCCATACTAGACCGTCTGATTGGTCCAACCCGTTGGTTTCTGGGACCAGAGCCGGAACACCTGGGGCTGTAGCTTCATTTTGATGCTCTGATTGGTTACAGATGATCCAATCGCTGATGACGACTTCGTTTTGATACTCTGATTGGTTTAGAGATGATCCAATCGCTGATGACGACTTCATTTTGATGCTCTGATTGGTTAGAGATGATCCAATCGCTGATGACGACTTCATTTTGATGCTCTGATTGGTTAGAGATGATCCAATCGCTGATGACCACTTTGTTTTGGTACAACAGCCCTCATTTTGACATCACCACAAACCGACTTCAGCGATGTCAGTCTCAGACTGAAGTAAGTAGGGAACGTAAAACAGAAGGAGGGATTCAGTTTGTGTCGTCAGGTCCACCTGCTGTTAGCGTCGGCTTTAGTTTCAACCAAGCGCTACCAGAACCGGACTCAACTGATCGCTCTGACATAAATAAATAATGATTGATAAGAGGTTCTGTAATAAAGACGTTGATTTAGATGAATGAGTTGTTACTGTTGAGTCGGAGCAGAAACCTGCAGCTGTAGGGTCAGATTGGACCCCCTGGTTTGACTCCAAACAGCTGTAGGGTCAGATTGGACCCCCTGGTTTGACTCCAAACAGCTGTAGGGTCAGATTGGACCCCCTGGTTTGACTCCAAACAGCTGTAGGGTCAGATCGGACCCCCTGGTTTGACTTCAAACAGCTGTAGGGTCAGATTGGACCCCCTGGTTTGACTCCAAACAGCTGTAGGGTCAGATTGGACCCCCTGGTTTGACTCCAAACAGCTGTAGGGTCAGAATGGACCCCCTGCTTTGACTCCAAACAGCTGTAGGGTCAGATTGGACCCCCTGCTTTGACTCCAAACAGCTGTAGGGTCAGATTGGACCCCCTGGTTTGACTCCAAACAGCTGTAGGGTCAGATTGGACCCCCTGGTTTGACTCCAAACAGCTGTAGGGTCAGATTGGACCCCCTGGTTTGACTCCAAACAGCTGTAGGGTCAGATTGGACCCCCTGGTTTGACTCCAAACAGCTGTAGGGTCAGATTGGACCCCCTGGTTTGACCCCAAACAACTGTAGGGTCAGATTGGACCCCCTGGTTTGCCTCAAAACCCTCAGATGATCATGTGGAATCAACAAATCAACTTGTTTTTTCTAGATATTTTTCTGACATGATTTAATATCTGTTTTTCTTCTTTCAATCCTCTGTTTGTTTTGACACTTTGTCTTCGGTCACTGGATGATTTAGTCTGCATTTGAAACGGCCCCCTATTCCCTATGTAGGGCTCTGATCAGAAGTAGTGCACTATGTAGGGAATAGGGTGTTATAGAGCTCTGGCACCCTATTCCCTATGTAGGGCTCTGATCAGAAGTAGTGCACTATGTAATGAATAAGGTGTTATAGAGCTCTGGCACCCTATTCCCTATGTAGGGCTCTGATCAGAAGTAGTGCACTATGTAGGGAATAGGGTGCCAGTTGGAACGTAGGTTTACTGTCTGTTGCTTTGTTTAGTTTTGTGTGTTTTGTACAGTTCTAGATGTTCAGTAAAGATGATCCTGTTTTATAACTATTTGAAAACCCCCTGTTGTGTGAACGAATAAAGTGCTGTATTAATATCTGAGTCATGTTGTCTGTTAAAGAGAACACGGACCGCTGTGAGTCGCAGGACAACTGTGATGAGCAGCGGGTGTCCCGTCCTGTCGCCTCTGACCGCTGTGAGTCGCAGGACAACTGTGATGAGCAGCGGGTGTCCGTCCTGTCGCCTCTGACCGCTGTGAGTCGCAGGACAACTGTGATGAGCAGCGGGTGTCCGTCCTGTCGCCTCTGACCGCTGTGAGTCGCAGGACAACTGTGATGAGCAGCTGGTGTCCGTCCTGTCGCCTCTGACCGCTGTGAGTCGCAGGACAACTGTGATGAGCAGCGGGTGTCCGTCCTGTCGCCTCTGACCGCTGTGAGTCGCAGGACAACTGTGATGAGCAGCGGGTGTCCGTCCTGTCGCCTCTGACCGCTGTGAGTCGCAGGACAACTGTGATGAGCAGCGGGTGTCCCGTCCTGTCGCCTCTGACCGCTGTGAATCGCAGGACAACTGTGATGAGCAGCGGGTGTCCGTCCTGTCGCCTCTGACCGCTGTGAGTCGCAGGACAACTGTGATGAGCAGCGGGTGTCCGTCCTGTCGCCTCTGACCAACGAATATTGGCCCCCCTGTTTTTGTATAAATTGTCTTGACAATTCTACATGTTGGACACAGCAGGTGATTTACTGCACACTGTCATGTTAGTGAATCTCTGACTCTCGTTCTCCCTCTACTTTCTCTTGGTTACACATGTTAGTGAATCTCTGACTCTCATTCTCCCTCCACTTTCTCTTGGTTACACATGTTAGTGAATCTCTGACTCTCATTCTCCCTCCACTTTCTCTTGGTTACACATGTTAGTGAATCTCTGACTCTCGTTCTCTCTCCCTCTACTTTCTATTGGTTACATATGTTAGTGAATCTCTGACTCTCGTTCTCCCTCTACTTTCTCTTGGTTACACATGTTAGTGAATCTCTGACTCTCGTTCTCTCTCCCTCTACTTTCTCTTGGTTACACATGTTAGTGAATCTCTGACTCTCGTTCTCTCTCCCTCTACTTTCTCTTGGTTACATATGTTAGTGAATCTCTGACTCTCGTTCTCTCTCCCTCCACTTTCTCTTGGTTACACATGTTAGTGAATCTCTGACTCTCGTTCTCTCTCCCTCCACTTTCTCTTGGTTACACATGTTAGTGAATCTCTGACTCTCGTTCTCTCTCCCTCCACTTTCTCTTGGTTACACATGTTAGTGAATCTCTGACTCTCGTTCTCTCTCCCTCCACTTTCTCTTGGTTACACATGTTAGTGAATCTCTGACTCTCGTTCTCTCTCCCTCTACTTTCTCTTGGTTACACATGTTAGTGAATCTCTGACTCTCGTTCTCTCTCCCTCCACTTTCTCTTGGTTACACATGTTAGTGAATCTCTGACTCTCGTTCTCTCTCCCTCTACTTTCTCTTGGTTACACATGTTAGTGAATCTCTGACTCTCGTTCTCTCTCCCTCTACTTTCTCTTGGTTACATATGTTAGTGAATCTCTGACTCTCGTTCTCTCTCCCTCCACTTTCTCTTGGTTACACATGTTAGTGAATCTCTGACTCTCGTTCTCTCTCCCTCTACTTTCTCTTGGTTACACATGTTAGTGAATCTCTGACTCTCGTTCTCTCTCCCTCCACTTTCTCTTGGTTACACATGTTAGTGAATCTCTGACTCTCGTTCTCTCTCCCTCCACTTTCTCTTGGTTACATATGTTAGTGAATCTCTGACTCTCGTTCTCTCTCCCTCTACTTTCTCTTGGTTACACATGTTAGTGAATCTCTGACTCTCGTTCTCTCTCCCTCCACTTTCTCTTGGTTACACATGTTAGTGAATCTCTGACTCTCGTTCTCTCTCCCTCCACTTTCTCTTGGTTACATATGTTAGTGAATCTCTGACTCTCGTTCTCTCTCCCTCTACTTTCTCTTGGTTACACATGTTAGTGAATCTCTGACTCTCGTTCTCTCTCCCTCCACTTTCTCTTGGTTACACATGTTAGTGAATCTCTGACTCTCGTTCTCTCTCCCTCCACTTTCTCTTGGTTACATATGTTAGTGAATCTCTGACTCTCGTTCTCTCTCCCTCTACTTTCTCTTGGTTACACATGTTAGTGAATCTCTGACTCTCGTTCTCTCTCCCTCTACTTTCTCTTGGTTACACCATTACTCCATGTGGTTAAGACACCAAGGCAAAACAGATGACCAAAGCATTTTATACTGCACTATGAATCAAGGGGCTGGCAGAATGGCTAGTGCTGATATTAATGGTGACATAGTGCTGATATTAATGGTGACGTAGTGGTGATATTAATGGTGACATAGTGCTGATATTAATGGTGACGTAGTGCTGATATTAATGGTGACATAGTGCTGATATTAATGGTGACGTAGTGCTGACATAGTGCTGATATTAATGGTGACATAGTTCTGATATTAATGGTGACGTAGTGCTGATATTAATGGTGACGTAGTGATGATATTAATGGTGACGTAGTGCTGATATTAATGGTGACGTAGTGATGATATTAATGGTGACATAGTGCTGATATTAATGGTGACATAGTGCTGATATTAATGGTGACATAGTGCTGATATTAATGGTGCCGTAGTGCTGATATTAATGGTGACGTAGTGCTGATATTAATGGTGACATAGTGCTGATATTAATGGTGACGTAGTGCTGATATTAATGGTGACATAGTGCTGATATTAATGGTGCCGTAGTGCTGATATTAATGGTGACGTAGTGCTGATATTAATGGTGCCGTAGTGCTGATATTAATGGTGCCGTAGTGCTGATATTAATGGTGACGTAGTGCTGATATTAATGGTGACGTAGTGCTGATATTAATGGTGACGTAGTGCTGATATTAATGGTGACATAGTGCTGATATTAATGGTGCCGTAGTGCTGATATTAATGGTGACATAGTGCTGATATTAATGGTGACGTAGTGCTGATATTAATGGTGACATAGTGCTGATATTAATGGTGACGTAGTGCTGATATTAATGGTGTCGTAGTGCTGATATTAATAGTGACATAGTGCTGATATTAATGGTGACGTAGTGCTGATATTAATGGTGACGTAGTGCTGATATTAATGGTGAGGTAGTGCTGATATTAATGGTGACGTAGTGCTGATATTAATGGTGACGTAGTGCTGATATTAATGGTGACGTAGTGCTGATATTAATGGTGACGTAGTGCTGATATTAATGGTGTCGTAGTGCTGATATTAATGGTGTCGTAGTGCTGATATTAATGGTGACGTAGTGCTGATATTAATGGTGACGTAGTGCTGATATTAATGGTGACGTAGTGCTGATATTAATGGTGACGTAGTGCTGATATTAATGGTGACATAGTGCTGATATTAATGGTGACGTAGTGCTGATATTAATGGTGACATAGTGCTGATATTAATGGTGACGTAGTGCTGATATTAATGGTGACGTAGTGCTGATATTAATGGTGACATAGTGCTGATATTAATGGTGACGTAGTGCTGATATTAATGGTGACATAGTGCTGATATTAATGGTGACGTAGTGCTGATATTAATGGTGACGTAGTGCTGATATTAATGGTGCCGTAGTGCTGATATTAATGGTGACGTAGTGCTGATATTAATGGTGACGTAGTGCTGATATTAATGGTGACATAGTGCTGATATTAATGGTGACGTAGTGCTGATATTAATGGTGACGTAGTGCTGATATTAATGGTGACGTAGTGCTGATGTTAATGGTGACGTAGTGCTGATGTTAATGGTGACGTAGTGCTGATGTTAATGGTGACGTAGTGCTGATATTAATGGTGACGTAGTGCTGATATTAATGGTGACGTAGTGCTGATATTAATGGTGACGTAGTGCTGATGTTAATGGTGACGTAGTGCTGATGTTAATGGTGACATAGTGCTGATATTAATGGTGACTTGTGCAACACCCCCCCCCTCCATATTCTATTTAAATCAATCAAAATAAGACAACTAGACTTAACTTTTAAGTAGTACTTACTAAAGAATGTCTAAATCAAAGTGATTTAAATAGATTTTTAGCACACTTGTGTGAACCCCTATGCCCTTCTACATCTCTAATGCCGAGTTCAGAGCTGTCATCCAGGCAAAGGAAGAATCTCAATTATAAAATATATTTCCATTTGTTTAATAACACTTTCTGTTGGTTACGACATGATTCCATATGTGTTATTTCATAGTTTTGATGTCTTCACTATTATTCTACAGAAAACAGAATACTAGTAACATCAAATAAAAACCCTTGAATGAGTAGGTGTGTCAGAACTTTAGACTGGTGCTGTATGTACACACACACACACACACACACACACACACACACACACACACACACACACACACACACACACACACACACACACACACACACACACACACATATATATATATATCTGTGTATATACACACATACGCTACAAATGGCAGAGAACCAGGAATGTGTTTTCAGAAAAGCCCTGATTCAACAAGACCTGAGACATGTAATTACAACCACCGCTTCTACACACACACACACGTTTTGGGTATTTCTCATACTTCTGCTCAGAAGCGTTGCCGTGTGTGTGTGATCTATGCCATGCCCTAGGGTAAGGTTTTTCTCCAGACTCAGCGTTTCTTCAGTCTTTCATGTCTCCCTCCTCTGTTAACTCCTCCGCTCTCTCCCTCTCTTTATCTGTGAGCTCAGATAAGGGTAGGCGAAGGGACACATACACATACACTCTCTTCTCCCTCTTCCCCCGCCTCTCCTCTCCCTATCCTCCGTCTCTCCTCTCCATATCCCCCCGTCTCTCCTCTCCCTCTCCCCCCGCCTCTCCTCTCCATATCCCCCGCCTCTCCTCTCCCTATCCCCCCATCTGTCTCTCTTCTCCCTATCCCCCATCCATCTCTCCTCTCCCTATCCCCCCGCCTCTCCCTCTTGTGACGACCCTCCCACTCTGTCTGCTGTATTCTGTCTTTGTTCTTGTTTCCTTATTAGGATGCCGGTGGGCGGAGTTGGGAGGGTCGTCAGCTTCATGGGAAACACCTGGGCCAGGTGTCTCCCAGGATAAATAGACCTCTTCCACATTCATGGAAGAGACTCTCTCCATGCAGACACCTTTGTAGATTGTGTTGTGGTTCTTGGTGGCCTTTTGTTTGTTTGCTTTGGCACCTTTCAACACCCTGCATTATCACATTCATGCACGCAAAACTCACTTACACTACTGATTACTGATTACACACATCATTGTATATTTTCCTTAGTTGCTTTAGTTAATAAATATATATTTTGTTACTCCTTATCTCCACGTTGTCTCCCTTTGTTACGGGCTTTGAGCCGGTTCGTGACACTCTCCCCCCGTCTCTCCTCTCCCTCTCCCCCCGCCTCTCCTCTCCATATCCCCCGCCTCTCCTCTCCATATCCCCCGCCTCTCCTCTCCCTATCCCCCCGCCTCTCCCTCTCCCCCCGTCTCTCCTCTCCCTCTCCCCCTGCCTCTCCCTCTCCCCCCGTCTCTCCCTCTCCCTCTCCCTCTCCCCCCGCCTCTCCTCTCCATATCCCAGCCTCTCCTCTCCCTATCCCCCCATTCTCCTCTCCCTATCCCCCCATTCGCCTCTCCTCTCCCTATCCCCCCATTCGCCTCTCCTCTCCCTATCCCCCCATCCGTCTCTCCTCTCCCTATCCCCCCATCCGTCTCTCCTCTCCCTATCCCCCCATCTGTCTCTCCTCTCCCTATCCCCCATCCATCTCTCCTCTCCCTATCCCCCCGCCTCTCCCTCTCCCCCGTCTCTCCTCTCCCTCTCCCCCCGCCTCTCCTCTCCATGTCCCCCGCCTCTCCTCTCCCTATCCCCCCCATCCGTCTCTCCTCTCCCTATCCCCCCATCCGTCTCTCCTCTTCCTATCCCCGTTCGATCTCTCCTCTCCCTATCCCCCCGCCTCTCCCTCTCCCCCCGTCTCTCCTCTCCCTCTCCCCCGCCTCTCCTCTCCATATCCCCCGTCTCTCCTCTCCCTATCCCCCCATCTGTCTCTCCTCTCCCTATCCCCCATCCATCTCTCCTCTCCCTATCCCCCCGCCTCTCCCTCTCCCCCGTCTCTCCTCTCCCTCTCCCCCCGCCTCTCCTCTCCATGTCCCCCGCCTCTCCTCTCCCTATCCCCCCCATCCGTCTCTCCTCTTCCTATCCCCGTTCGATCTCTCCTCTCCCTATCCCCCCGCCTCTCCCTCTCCCCCCGTCTCTCCTCTCCCTCTCCCCCGCCTCTCCTCTCCATATCCCCCGTCTCTCCTCTCCCTATCCCCCCATCCGTCTCTCCTCTCCCTATCCCCCCATCCGTCTCTCCTCTCCCTATCCCCCCATCTGTCTCTCCTCTCCCTATCCCCCCGCCTCTCCCTCTCCCCCGTCTCTCCTCTCCCTCTCCCCCCGCCTCTCCTCTCCATGTCCCCCGCCTCTCCTCTCCATGTCCCCCGCCTCTCCTCTCCCTATCCCCCCATCCGTCTCTCCTCTCCCTATCCCCCATCGATCTCTCCTCTCCCTATCCCCCCGCCTCTCCCTCTCCCCCGTCTCTCCTCTCCCTCTCCCCCGCCTCTCCTCTCCATATCCCCCGCCTCTCCTCTCCATATCCCCCGTCTCTCCTCTCCCTATCCCCCGTCTCTCCTCTCCCTATCCCCCCTATCTGTCTCTCCTCTCCCTATCCCCCCTATCTGTCTCTCCTCTCCCTATCCCCCATCGATCTCTCCTCTCCCTATCCCCCCGCCTCTCCCTCTCCCCCCATCTCTCCTCTCCCTCTCCCCCGCCTCTCCTCTCCATATCCCCCGCCTCTCCTCTCCATATCCCCCGTCTCTCCTCTCCCTATCCCCCGTCTCTCCTCTCCCTATCCCCATCTGTCTCTCCTCTCCCTATCCCCCATCCATCTCGCCTCTCTCTCTCCCCCCGCCTCTCCCTCTCCCCCCGCCTCTCCCTCTCCCCCCGCCTCTCCCTCTCCCCCCGCCTCTCCCTCTCCCCCCGTCTCTCCTCTCCCTCTCCCCCGCCTCTCCTCTCCATATCCCCGTCTCTCCTCTCCCTATCCCCCCATCCGTCTCTCCTCTCCCTATCCCCATCTGTCTCTCCTCTCCCTATCCCCATCTGTCTCTCCTCTCCCTGTCTCTCCTCTCCTTATCCCCCGTCTCTCCTCTCCCTATCCCCCGTCTCTCCTCTCCTTATCCCCCGTCTCTCCTCTCCCTATACCCCGTCTCTCCTCTCCCTATCCCCCGTCTCTCCTCTCCCTATCCCCCGTCTCTCCTCTCCCTATCCCCCGTCTCTCCTCTCCCTATCCCCCGTCTCTCCTCTCCCTATCTCCCGTCTCTCCTCTCCCTATCCCCCGTCTCTCCTCTCCCTATCCCCCGTCTCTCCTCTCCCTATCCCCCGTCTCTCCTCTCCCTATACCCCGTCTCTCCTCTCCCTATACCCCGTCTCTCCTCTCCCTATACCCCGTCTCTCCTCTCCCTATACCCCGTCTCTCCTCTCCCTATACCCCGTCTCTCCTCTCCCTATCCCCCGTCTCTCCTCTCCCTATCCCCCGTCTCTCCTCTCCCTATCCCCCGTCTCTCCTCTCCCTATCCCCCGTCTCTCCTCTCCCTATCCCCCGTCTCTCCTCTCCCTATCCCCCGTCTCTCCTCTCCCTCTCCCCCGTCTCTCCTCTCCCTCTCCCCCGTCTCTCCTCTCCCTCTCCCCGTCTCTCCTCTCCCATGTCTCTCCTCTCCATATCCCCCGTCTCTCCTCTCCCTATCCCCCGTCTCTCCTCTCCCTATCCCCCGTCTCTCCTCTCCATATCCCCCGTCCGTCTCTCCTCTCCCTATCCCCCGTCCGTCTCTCCTCTCCCTATCCTCCGTCCGTCTCTCCTCTCCCTATCCCCCCATCTGTCTCTCCTCTCCCTATCCCCCATCTGTCTCTCCTCTCCCTATCCCCCATCTGTCTCTCCTCTCCCTATCCCCCCATCTGTCTCTCCTCTCCCTATACCCCGTCTCTCCTCTCTCTATCCCCCCATCTGTCTCTCCTCTCCCTATCCCCATCTGTCTCTCATCTCTCCTCTCCCTATACCCCATCTCTCCTCTCCCTATCCCCCGTGTCTCCTCTCCCTCTCCCCCGTCCGTCTCTCCTCTCACTATTCCCCCGTCTCTCCTCTCCCCGTCTCTCCTCTCCCTCTCCCCCGTCTCTCCTCTCCCTCTCCCCCGTCTCTCCTCTCCCTCCACTAGGTGGCAGTTCTACCTAAAAGTAAGATGACCAGAACTCAGTCTGAATGACTTGATGGATGATACAAACATAAAAATAGTTAGAATAGATAGGATCAATGCCATACAGTTGGTGTCATTATCTAGAGTATATTCTATTCTATTCACTTGATGTATGGTACAGACATAGAAATATGTAGAATAGATAGGATCAATGCTATGCAGTTGGTGTCATTATCTAGAGTATATTCACTCCAATCCACTTGCTGTATAGTAGGCCTACAGACATACAATAGGTAGACTGGAAATAATGTCCCCTGTCTCATGTCTTCTCTACTCTATTCCCTTTCAAGCCTGGTATCAAAGTGTACATTATCTACTGTCACAGACCCCAGGTCGACGCACATATAACATCTCCTCACTGCTTCTATACCTGACACGAGATTCATCCCAAAATACCTGATACCTGACACGAGATTCATCCCAAAATCACAATCCTAACAACGGCTAATCCCCCCCCCCCCCCCCGAGTTCCCTTCCTTTTCGCCAATAGTTTACATACAGAAAGTTCTGTGTCCAGTTAGTCACAACTTATAATGTCAAACAAGGGATAGTACTAGTAGCCCCCTAGAGAGAACAAGGGATAGTACTAGTAGCCCCCTAGAGAGAACAAGGGATAGTACTAGTAGCCCCCTAGAGAGAACCTGCTTTACTTAATGTCTCCTCACAACAAACAGCCCAACCTGGTCTCAGAGCATTTCATATGATTCTTTACGTAAAAACAAGAGAACTCCATTTAGTATGATACGTTATGTTTGGTGTGGTTACATACGACAGATGGTTACTCAAGACAAAAAAATGAAAGGAGGGTTGTTGGTTGGGGTGGATGGGTGAACGTGAACGTCTCGCAACTCAAAGGTTGCGAGTTCGAATCTCATCATGGACAACTTTAACATTTTTAGCAAATGAGCTACTTTTCAACTACTTGGCATGTTAGCTAACCCTTCCACTAAACCTAACCTTGACCCTTTTAACTAACCCTTCACCTAACCCTAACCTTAAACCCTAGCCTAGCTAACGTTAGCGAGCAAATTAGCTCATTTTCAACTACTTGGCATCTTAGCTAACCCTTTACCTAACCCTAACCTTAAACCCTAGCCTAGCTAACGTTAGCGAGCTAGCTAACCCTTCACCTAACCCTAACCTTAAACCCTAGCCTAGCTAACGTTAGCGAGCTAGCTAACCCTTCACCTAACCCTAACCTTAAACCCTAGCCTAGCTAACGTTAGCGAGCTAGCTAACCCTTCACCTAACCCTAACCATAAACCCTAGCCTAGCCATCTACCTACAATTCGGAACCTATCATACGTTTTTTTTGCAGCTTCGTTACCTAAGTTTTGCTATTCGTAACATATTGTACATTTAGCAAATGTGTAACATAATAGAAATTGCAATTCGTAAACTAGCAGACGTGTTTCGCAATTTTCGTAACATATTGTACGTTTTTCAAATTCGTAACATATAATGCAAATTATAATTAGTTAAAATATCATACTAAATGGGTGATGGACATCCCCAAAATAATACATATCATACAAAACATATCATATACAAAGAGAGTATCTCGGGTTTTGCGTAAAGAACAACAGGAAATGCTCTGAGACCAGGTTGAACAAAGACCCCACAGGCTTTTCTTTAACCGGGGAAAGACAGCTACAGAAGACATCAGTAACGAAGTAACGGATGTTAAAAAAGACTGGTGTCATTTCGTGTGTACCGATCTTATTGGCGTATACGTTTATTTCCTGCTCAGAGAAAGTGAGAGCGAGAGATCGAGACGCAGGAGAAATAGTTTGATTTCTGCGCAAGAGAAGTTTTACAGAACAAGTGTCCTTTGCTAAAAAGGTAAGAGTAATCATTCATCATCTAATGCAACAGTATAATGTTGTTTTGCTTGTAGGTTTGAGGAGTTTCCGTGGTAAATTGTCGGGTGATTGACGCAGTTGCAGAGAGATTTGGTCATTTGATGCGCGTTGATTGTCTATAGATGATTTTGCGCGCATTGATAAAGTTGAGGGAAAACACCTGACATCAGAAAGCCTGCCGTAGGCCTATCTGTAAAAAGTTGTTGTACTTTTGAAAGACATCAGATACAGAAAACCTTTCCCATTCGGGAAGGAGCTAGGCCTACAGTTGTCTTGTGTGTTGTCTCTACACAGTGGCCCCATTTTAAATGTTGCTCTAAATGACAGCAAACGCTCTCCCCTACGTATTAAGTGTAGGCTTACACTCGTTTCTCTATCGAGGTCCGGTTTAGGTCGTGATTTAGTTGGAGGAACAAGTAGAGCCTGAACCAGAGAGACCATGTCAGCAGACCCTGCCTTGCTGTAATGACTAACGACGAGTCGTTCGCGAACGAACGGAAAGTGTTTCTGCAAATACATTAGAACATGATTCTCTGAAGAGGGTGAATCCCCTGTGCAGGAACATTAAATAGTGTGGAGAGTTAATCAATCTGGTCCACGATGATATTTTCAGTACAGGCCATCTGATAATTTGGCTAAAAATGTATTTCAGCGCGCATTTCCCGATCTGACATAATAACCTGCCTTTTTAGGTTTTACATTGGAGATAGATTTTCATTTTTTTTTTCATGGTTCTAGATCGATTATTAAGCCTTTTGAACGAAGAGACGTTTGGGAGCCATCCATACACGTTTAACCAGCACCCTAGATGGGTCCCATCCCTACGTAGGTGTTTAACCAGCACCCTAGACGGGTCCCATCCCTACGTAGGTGTTTAACCAGCACCCTAGATGGGTCCCATCCCTACGTAGGTGTTTAACCAGCACCCTAGACGGGTCCCATCCCTACACGTTTAACCAGCACCCTAGATGGGTCCCATCCCTACGTAGGTGTTTAACCAGCACCCTAGATGGGTCCCATCCCTACACGTTTAACCAGCACCCTAGATGGGTCCCATCCCTACACGTTTAACCAGCACCCTAGATGGGTCCCATCCCTACGTAGGTGTTTAACCAGCACCCTAGATGGGTCCTATCCCTACGTAGGTGTTTAACCAGCACCCTAGATGGGTCCCATCTCTACGTAGGTGTTTAACCAGCACCCTAGATGGGTCCCATCCCTACACGTTTAACCAGCACCCTAGATGGGTCCCATCCCTACATGTTTAACCAGCACCCTAGATGGGTCCCATCCCTACGTAGGTGTTTAACCAGCACCCTAGATGGGTCCCATCCCTACGTAGGTGTTTAACCAGCACCCTAGATGGGTCCCATCCCTACGTAGGTGTTTAACCAGCACCCTAGATGGGTCCCATCTCTACGTAGGTGTTTAACCAGCACCCTAGATGGGTCCCATCCCTACACGTTTAACCAGCACCCTAGATGGGTCCCATCCCTACGTAGGTGTTTAACCAGCACCCTAGATGGGTCCCATCCCTACACGTTTAACCAGCACCCTAGATGGGTCCCATCCCTACGTAGGTGTTTAACCAGCACCCTAGATGGGTCCCATCCCTACGTAGGTGTTTAACCAGCACCCTAGATGGGTCCCATCCCTACGTAGGTGTTTAACCAGCACCCTAGATGGGTCCCATCCCTACACGTTTAACCAGCACCCTAGACGGGTCCCATCCCTACACGTTTAACCAGCACCCTAGATGGGTCCCATCCCTACACGTTTAACCAGCACTCTAGATGGGTCCCATCCCTACACGTTTAACCAGCACCCTAGATGGGTCCCATCTCTACACGTTTAACCAGCACCCTAGATGGGTCCCATCTCTACACGTTTAACCAGCACCCTAGATGGGTCCCATCCCTATGTAGGTGTTTAACCAGCACCCTAGTAGGCCTAGAGGGCATTACATGTGCTTAGCCTCACTGACACTCAGCACTCTGCCTGCATCCTAAGGAAATAGGGTGCCAAAGTAGTGCACTATATAGGGAATAGGGTACCAAAGTAGTGTACTATATAGGGAATAGGGTGCCAAATTAGTGCACCATATAGGGAATAGGGTGCCAAAGTAGGGCACTATATAGGGAATAGGGTGCCATAGTAGTGCACTATATAGGGAATAGGGTGCCAAAGTAGTGCACTATATAGGGAATAGGGTGCCAAAGTAGTTCACTATATAGGGAATAGGGTGCCAAAGTAGTGCACTATATAGGGAATAGGGTGCCATAGTAGTGCACTATATAGGGAATAGGGTGCCATAGTAGTGCACTATATAGGGAATAGGGTGCCATAGTAGTGCACTATATAGGGAATAGGGTGCCATAGTAGTGCACTATATAGGGAATAGGGTGCCATAGTAGTGCACTATATAGGGAATAGGGTGCCATAGTAGGGCACTATATAGGGAATAGGGTGCCATAGTAGTGCACTATATAGGGAATAGGGTGCCATAGTAGTGCACTATATAGGGAATAGGGTGCCATAGTAGTGCACTATATAGGGAATAGGGTGCCATAGTAGTGCACTATATAGGGAATAGGGTGCCATAGTAGGGCACTATATAGGGAATAGGGTGCCATAGTAGTGCACTATATAGGGAATAGGGTGCCATAGTAGGGCACTATATAGGGAATAGAGTGCCATAGTAGTGCACTATATAGGAAATAGAGTGCCATAGTAGTGCACTATATAGGGAATAGAGTACCATAGTAGTGCACTATATAGGGAATAGGGTGCCATTTGGAGTGCAGATCTCACCAACCCTTCTACCCTGGACCTGATATTTCTGACCAGCGTTCAACATCAATAATGTCAGATGATTCAGATGAATAATAAAGAGTCCCTATGAATCAATATTTAATGATGGTGAATCTGCTCTTTAAAGTCAATCTGTTGAATCTATCTGTGTGTACACTCGGGCGGTGGTCAGAGGCCTGTATAGAGGCCTACTTTGGCACCGTATTCCCTATATAGTGCACTACTTTGGCACCCTATTTCCTTTATAGTGCACTACCTTGGCACCCTATTCCCTATATAGTGCACTACTTTGGCACCCTATTCCCAATATAGTGCACTACTTCTAGCCTGGTTCCATAGGATCCTGCGTCTGGTCAAAAGTAGTGCACTATCTTGAGGAATAGCAGGGTCCCATTTTGGGACGTAGTTCATCGCTGGAAGTGGGGAGTAGCTCCTAGATACACTGATCTAAGGTCAGTTTTGTGTTCTGTCCTCTAATGGTTCAGGTTAGTGTTGGGGGACGGGAATGCTGATCCTAGATCTGTAGTTCAGGTTAGTGTTGGGGGGAGGGGATGCTGATCCTAGATCTGTAGTTGAGGTTAGTATTGGGGGGAGGGGATGCTGATCCTGGAGCTGTCGTTCAGCTGATCCTAGAGTAGTTGATAAATGATTATAAGGGACAATATTATATCTTACTGTGATAAGTATATATAATAACTCAGTTATTACAACCAGTAATAATGCATTAGTCTTTTCTGTTGGCAGTTGGTATGAAACTACAAGTTAATATTGTTGATCAACCCACTGTTGAGAAATGTTGGTCTGTCTTCCTCTTTTGAGTCAGCATGTGTTTGCGCGTGTGTGTGTGTGCCTGCGTGTGTGTGTGTGCCTGCGTGTGTGTGTGTGTTTGCCCGCTCGTGTGTGTGTGTGCCTGCGTGCGTGTGTGTTTGCCCACTTGCGTGTGTGTGTGTGTGTGTTTGAATCTGTGTGTGTGTGTGTGTGTGTGTGTGTGTGTGTGTGTTTGAATCTGTGTGTGTCTTCCTCTCCTCTGAAAATCTTTTTTTGGCATCTTCATTTCCTCCTGAACTGGAGCTAACAGAAGAACCAGTCAGACCAGCTTCTCACTCTCTCACCATCCTCACTGAACATGCCTGCAAACATGCCTACAAACAGGCCTACAAACAGGCCTACAAACAGGCCTACAAACAGGACTACAAACAGGCCTACAAACAGGCCTACAAACAGACCTACAAACAGACCTACAGTCCTGGAGAATTATTGTTCTCCATCCATTAGCTGTTTGTCTTAATATGACCCTCCTCACACCCCTCTAGACCATCCCTCTATACCAACCCTCTATACCATCCCTCTATACCACCCCTCTATACCATCCCTCTATACCATCCCTCTATACCACCCCTCTATACCATCCCTCTATACCACCCCTATATACCACCCCTATATACCCCCCCTATATACCACCCCTATATACCCCCCCTCTATACCACCCCTCTATACCCCCCCTCTATACCACCCCTCTATACCACCCCTATATACCACCCCTATATACCCCCCCTCTATACCACCCCTCTATACCACCCCTCTATACCACCCCTATATACCCCCCTTCTATACCACCCCTCTATACCACCCCTCTATACCACCCCCCTATACCAGCCCCTGATACTCCTTAAACCAGTTTATTAACCCCTATCCGACCAGCCCCTTGAGTCTCATTAAACCAGTTTATTAACTCCTATCTGACCATCAGTACAGTGGCATGGTTACGGTTGGCAGTAAACCACATCATTAATCCCAGTTATCTATATAAACATTATAGAGATGCATCTCCTACATGACTCGGTGTATTACGGTGTAGACATCCCATTACTCACTGGGTGGACATTGGTATCCTAGCAACAGGATATAAAAAAATCTGCTTTCTTTGTCAGGAAAACTGAACATAGATTCTGGTGAGGATAAACTGATCCTAGATCTGTGCCTGCTAGAGGACACCTCTACCCAAATCAAAGATTCTGGTGAGGATAAACTGATCCTAGATCTGTGCCTGCTAGAGGACACCTCTACCCAAATCAAAGATTCTGGTGCTGATAAACTGATCCTAGATCTGTGCCTGCTAGAGGAAACTTCTACCCAAATCAATGTTTGATTGTTTGCGTACACAGATCTGCAGATGTTATCGCAGGTTCAGCTAAATGCTTGTGTTTGCTAGCTCCAACAAGTGTAGTAATGTCTAGCTATACAAAACATTACACACATAACCCAGGAAATGAAGAAATATCAGAACGAGAAACGTCAGTATCAAAAATAAATATATATACATATATTTATAATCCGGGTCGTTTTTGGTCCTGGATACTGATTGGCTGAAACCCTGTGGTATATCAGACAATATAACATGGGTATGAAACTAAAGGACTTGTTTACTGGTGTAATTACATTGGTAACCTGTTAAAAAATGAGCAATAAGGCTCATCGGGGTTTTGTGGTATATGAGCAATATACCACACGGCTATGGGCTGGTATCCAGGCTGTAGTCTCTCTGCACACGGCTATGGGCTGGTATCCAGGCTGTAGTCTCTGAGAACAGACATATACCACACGGCTAAGGGCTGGTATCCAGGCTGTAGTCTCTCTGATGCGTTGTGTCTGAGAACAGACATATACCACACGGCTAAGGGCTGGTATCCAGGCTGTAGTCTCTCTGATGCGTTGTGTCTGAGAACAGACATATACCACACGCCTAAGGGCTGGTATCCAGGCTGTAGTCTCTCTGATGCGTTGTGTCTGAGAACAGACATATACCACACCTCCTCTGGCCTACGTTGCTTAAATATACATCGATTGTACAAAACATCAGGAACACCTGCTCGTTACATGACAGACTGACCAGGTGAATCCAGGACAGACTGACCAGGTTAATCCAAGACACAGACTCACCAGGTGTTATACATGACATAGACTGACCAGGTGTTATACATGACATAGACTGACCAGGTGTTATACATGACATAGACTGACCAGGTGTTATCCATGACATAGACTGACCAGGTGTTATACATGACATAGACTGACCAGGTGTTATACATGACACAGACTGACCAGGTGTTATACATGACACAGACTGACCAGGTGTTATACATGACACAGACTGACCAGGTGTTATACATGACATAGACTGACCAGGTGTTATACATGACATAGACTGACCAGGTGTTATACATGACATAGACTGACCAGGTGTTATACATGACACAGACTGACTAGGTGTTATACATGACATAGACTGACCAGGTGAATCCAGGTGAAAGCTGTGATCCCTTATTGATGTCACTTTGTTAAATCCACTTCAATCAGAGTCAATGAAGGGGAGGAGACCAGGTTAAAGATGAAGGGGAGGAGACCAGGTTAAAGATGAAGGGGAGGAGACCAGGTTAAAGATGAAGGGGAGGAGACCTGGTTAAAGATGAAGGGGAGGAGACCAGGATAAAGATGAAGGGGAGGAGACCTGGTTAAAGATGAAGGGGAGGAGACCAGGTTAAAGATGAAGGGGAGGAGACCAGGTTAAAGATGAAGGGGAGGAGACAGGTAAAGATGAAGGGGAGGAGACCTGGTTAAATATGAAGGGGAGGAGACCTGGTTAAATATGAAGGGGAGGAGACAGGTAAAGATGAAGGGGAGGAGACCTGGTTAAATATGAAGGGGAGGAGACAGGTAAAGATGAAGGGGAGGAGACCAGGTTAAATATGAAGGGGAGGAGACCTGGTTAAAGATGAAGGGGAGGAGACCTGGTTAAAGATGAAGGGGAGGAGACCTGGTTAAAGATGAAGGGGAGGAGACCTGGTTAAAGATGAAGGGGAGGAGACAGGTAAAGATGAAGGGGAGGAGACCTGGTTAAATATGAAGGGGAGGAGACAGGTAAAGATGAAGGGGAGGAGACCTGGTTAAAGATGAAGGGGAGGAGACAGGTAAAGATGAAGGGGAGGAGACCTGGTTAAAGATGAAGGGGAGGAGACCTGGTTAAAGATGAAGGGGAGGAGACCTGGTTAAAGATGAAGGGGAGGAGACAGGTAAAGATGAAGGGGAGGAGACCTGGTTAAAGATGAAGGGGAGGAGACCTGGTTAAAGATGAAGGGGAGGAGACCTGGTTAAAGATGAAGGGGAGGAGACCAGGTAAAGATGAAGGGGAGGAGACCTGGTTAAAGATGAAGGGGAGGAGACCTGGTTAAAGATGAAGGGGAGAAGACAGGTTAAAGATGAAGGGGAGGAGACAGGTTAAAGATGAAGGGGAGGAGACCTGGTTAAAGATGAAGGGGAGGAGACCTGGTTAAAGATGAAGGGGAGGAGACCTGGTTAAAGATGAAGGGGAGGAGACCAGGTTAAAGATGAAGGGGAGGAGACGGGGTTAAAGAAGGATTTTTAAGCCTTGAGACAACTGAGACATGGATTGTGTGTGTGTTGCCATTCAGAGGGTGAATGGGCAAGACAACATATTAGTGGCTTTGAACGGGGTATTGTATAAGTAGGTGCCAAGTGCACCAGTTTGTGTCAAGAACTGAAACTCTGCTGGGTTTTCCCACGCACAACAGCTTCCTGTGTTTATCAAGAATAGTCAAACACCCGAAAGGACATCCAGCCAACTGGACACAACTGTGGGAACCATCGGAGTCAACATGGGCCAGGATCCATGTGGAACGCAGGGAGGCAGTTCTGAAGGCAACTCAATATTAGTTCTTGTTCATGTTTGTACACTCAGTGTATAGATGGTGTGTATGGATGGTGTGTATAGATGGTGTGTATGGATGGTGTGTATAGATGGTGTGTGTATGGATGGTGTGTATGGATGGTGTGTATAGATGGTGTGTGTATAGATGGTGTGTATATAGATGGTGTGTATGGATGGTGTGTATAGATGGTGTGTATAGATGGTGTGTATAGATGGTGTGTGTATAGATGGTGTGTATAGATGGTGTGTATGGATGGTGTGTATAGATGGTGTGTATAGGATGGTGTGTATAGACAGTAGTTATATAGGATGGTGTGTATAGACAGTAGTTATATAGGATGGTGTGTATAGACAGTAGTTATATAGGATGGTGTGTATAGACAGTAGTTGTATAGGATGAACCATGACTAGAATACAGTATATACATATGAAGTGGACAGCAGTAGTTATATAGGATGAACCATGACTAGAATACAGTATATACATATGAAGTGGACAGCAGTAGTTATATAGGAGGAACCAGGACTAGAATACAGTACATACATATGAAGTGGACAGCAGTAGTTATATAGGATGGTGTGTATAGACAGTAGTTATATAGGATGAGCCTTGACTAGAATACAGTACATACATATGAAGTGGACAGCAGTAGTTATATAGGATGGTGTGTATAGACAGTAGTTATATAGGATGAGCCTTGACTAGAATATACATATGAAGTGGACAGCAGTAGTTATATAGGATGAACCATGACTAGAATACAGTATATACCAGTGTTCAATGACTCTATGTACATAGGGCAGCGGTCTCTAAGGTGCAGGGTAGGGTACCGGGTGGTAGTCGGTTAGTGACAGTGGTATTGGGTTGAACAGGCCAGGTCTCGGGTGGCTGAGGTCCTTGAAAACTGGTTACCAAAGTAATTAAAACAGTAAATAAGTAATTTTGTTTAATTGAAATTAATTACTGTTTAAATTACGTGCTGTATGTGTCCTGGAGGGCAGGTAGTTTGCCCCCGGTGATGCGTTGTGCAGACCGCACCACCCTCTGGAGAGCCCTGCGGTTGTGGGCGGTGCAGTTGCCGTACCAGGCGGTGATACAGCTTGACAGGATGCTCTCGATTGTGCATCTGTAAACGTTTGTGAGGGTCTTAGGTGCCAAGCCAAATGAGGTTGAAGAGGTGCTGTTGTGCCTTCTTCACCACGCTGCCAGTGTGGGGGGACCATTTCAGGTCCTCAGTGATGTGGACGCAGAGGAATTTAAGGCTTTTGACCCTCTCCACTGCCGTCAATGTGGACGGGGCCGAGCTGTCTCTGCTGTCTCCTGTAGTCTCTGCTGTATCTGCTATCTCTGCTGTCTCCTGTAGCCCCTGATCAGCTCTGTCGTTTAGTTGACGTTAAGGGACAGGTTATTTTCCTGGCACCACTCCTCCAGGGCCCTCAGCTTAGAGGGCACTATGATGTTGAAGGCTGAGCTTAGAGGGCACTATGATGTTGAAGGCTGAGCTTAGAGGGCACTATGATGTTGAAGGCTCAGCTTAGAGGGCACTATGGTGTTGAAGGCTGAGCTTAGAGGGCACTATGATGTTGAAGGCTGAGATTAGAGGGCACTATGATGTTGAAGGCTCAGCTTAGAGGGCACTATGATGTTGAAGGCTCAGCTTAGAGGGCACTATGATGTTGAAGGCGGGGCCAGGATGAATTGATGAAAAACATTCCTTCCAGGGGTTTGGAACCTAAATGTTCCAATCGTTTGGTTCTGAACAGAACCGTCATATGTTCAGTTCTGTTCCACTGTTCCGACCAGCAAAAGACAGTTCTGAACCGGTTATAAACCTCCCCCCCAAAAAAAGTACTGGTTTATATCGTTCCTTTTTAAACCTTTGAAATAAATCACAAATAACATTTAGCTGGACATTAAATGACTTCAGGATAGAGCAGCTTCCTGTGGAGCAAGAAAACCATGGACAGACCAGTGTAGTGTACGAGATGACACTGGGCATGTTGTTGTTATCTGAATTCGGCCGAGGGGGGAGCGGCTTCTGTTGAAGGCCTTCTGCTTCTGTGAAGGCCTTCTGCTTCTGTGAAGGCCTTCTGCTTCTGTGAAGGCCTCTCGTACAAGACAGCACAGCGTAAAATAGAAAGTGACATTTTTCCTGAAGAATTGTGTGCTTGATTCAGCTGTCCAGACGCATGTTATTCAGAGGTCAACAAACTGACATCATAAAGCAAACATTCCCAGAAGTTATTTTCCCACCATAGTAGAACTACAATGTATTTAAATAACAGTGTAATCTGATCCCAGGCCTGGGATTCAACCCGTATTTAAATAACAGTGTAATCTGATCCCAGGGCCTGGATTCAACCCGTATTTAAATAACAGTGTAATCTGATCCCAGGCCTGGGATTCAACCCGTATTTAAATAACAGTGTAATCTGATCCCAGGCCTGGGATTCAACCCGTATTTAAATAACAGTGTAATCTGATCCCAGGCCTGGATTCAACCCGTATTTAAATAACAGTGTAATCTGATCCCAGGCCTGGATTCAGAAGGAGAGTGGATGGAGAGGGGGAGAGGAGGAGAGTGGATGGAGGGGGAGGGAGGAGGAGAGTGGATGGAGGGGGAGGGAGGAGGAGAGTGGATATAGAGGGAGAGAGGAGGAGAGTGGATGGAGAGGGGGAGAGGAGGAGAGTGGATGGAGAGGGAGAGAGGAGGAGAGTGGATGGAGAGGGAGAGAGGAGGAGAGTGGATGGAGAGGGAGAGAGGAGGAGAGTGGATGGAGAGGAGGAGAGTGGATGGAGAGGGGGAGAGGAGGAGAGTGGATGGAGGGGGAGGGAGGAGAGTGGATGGAGGAGACGGAGAGTGGATGGAGAGGGGGAGAGGAGGAGAGTGGATGGAGAGGGAGGGAGGAGAGTGGATGGAGAGGGAGAGAGGAGGAGAGTGGATGGAGAGGGAGAGAGGAGGAGAGTGGATGGAGAGGGAGAGAGGAGGAGAGTGGATGGAGAGGGAGAGAGGAGGAGAGTGGATGGAGAGGGAGGAAGGAGAGTGGATGGAGAGGGAGAGAGGAGGAGAGTGGATGGAGAGGGAGAGAGGAGAGTGGATGGAGAGGGAGAGAGGAGAAGAGTGGATAGAGAGGGAGAGAGGAGGAGAGTGGATGGAGAGGGAGAGAGGAGGAGAGTGGATGGAGAGGGAGAGAGGAGGAGAGTGGATGGAGAGGGAGAGAAGAGGACAGTGGATGGAGAGGGAGGGAGGAGAGTGGATGGAGAGGGAGAGAGGAGGAGAGTGGATGGAGAGGGAGAGTAGACGGAGAGTGGATGAAGAGGGAGAGAGGAGGAGAGTGGAACGAGAGGGAGAGAAGAGGAGAGTGGATGGAGAGGGAGAGAGGAGGAGAGTGGATAGAGAGGGAGAGAGGAGAGTGGATGGAGAGGGAGAGAGGAGAGTGGATGGAGAGGGAGAGAAGAGGAGAGTGGATGGAGAGGGAGAGAGGAGGAGAGTGGATATAGAGGGAGAGAGGAGAGTGGATATAGAGGGAGAGAGGAGAGTGGATGGAGAGGGAGAGAGGAGAGTGGATGGCGAGGGAGAGAGGAGGAGAGTGGATGGAGAGGGAGAGAAGAGGAGAGTGGATGGAGAGGGAGAGAGGAGAGTGGATGGAGAGGGAGAGAGGAGAGTGGATGGAGGGAGGAGAATGAGAGTGGATGGAGAGGGAGAGAGGGAGGAGAGTGGATGGATGGAGGAGAGGGAGAGTGGCTTGTGTACCGAGGAAGCAAAAAAAAGAGAGCATGAGAGAGTGGGAGAATGGGAGTGAGCGAAAGCAAGCAAGCCAGGGAGGGAGGGAGGGTGGGAAGGGGGAAAGATGAGCTCATTGCAGTCACTGGGTTGGTGACTGAAGGAGGGAGGGAGGAGGATGGGGGGGAGAGGATAGAGGGGAGAGGATAGAGGGAGAGGAGGAGGAGAGGAGGCAGAGGTTTAGCTACTTCTGTCTGAGAATCGATAGCTAGAATGGCTCCAGCACACAGAACTGTAGACAGGGCTAGCATCTCCCTTTGCATCTCTAACCAAATACAAATAGGAATGAACATTTCTCCTTTAGCATCTTAAGCTAACTGAATATGATTTTCAAAATGAGCCGTTAGCATTTCCAATGTAAATCGATAGAGGACTTAGCATTTAGTCAATGACATCATCGGGTGTCACTATGCTACCGTGCTAGCTTACACATTTTGTAGGGAGCCGGCACAGACACTCCTCTCTCTCTCTCTCTCTCTCTCGCTCTTTTTTTTCTCTCTCTCTCTCTCTCTCTCTCTCTCTCTCTCTCTCTCTCTCTCTCGCTCTTTTTCTCTCTCTCGCTCTCTCTCTCTCACTCTTTTTCTCTCTCTCGCTCTCTCTCTCTCTGACTCGCTCTCTCTCCTTCACAGACGCTCTATCCCTCTCATCCCCACCCACACCCAAGGATTCTCCCTCTCCCTCCCTCTCTCTCTCTCTCTCTCTCTCTCTCTCTGTCGATATCTGTCCTGTTAGGAGAAGAAGGGATGCTTGTTTCTTGATTCCTCTGTTTAAAAGGACTCTTTTTGATACTGTTGACTTGAAACCGTCTGCGTGCTGGTTACTTTGCCCTACCTGTGGAGGATCCCGGTAGTCAGCCAGCCTCTGGAGCGTGTGTAGCCCCAGCAGCAGCCACCATGCTGGGCTTGGATGTGTGTGAGTTTGGGGGTCAGGTTCTGGAGCTTCTCTGGCTAACCATGTGTTACCAAGGTAACAACACTGCCTTTTATGCTGTTTTACCTGTGTGTGTGTGTGTGTGTGTGTGTGTGTGTGTGTGTGTGTGTGTGTGTGTGTGTGTCTTTCTGTCTAGTCTGTACAGTGTAGATTATCTTCTGTGTGTGTGTATATATATATATGATCAGTCTCTAGGTGGTTGGAGATGGTTTTATGTTTGATATGATAAGACAAGCCAAAGGTGGTTCATATTGTATTGGTCCTGTGTGTGTTGTGGTGTGTGTTGTGGTGTGTGTGTGTGTTGTGGTGTGGTGTGTGTGTGTGTTGTGGTGTCTGTTGTAATTTCATGTCTCAGGACTTGTTGTATCAGGGCTTTTCTGTTCACGCACTCCTGGTTGTCTGCCAATTGGGCGTGTGTGTGTGTGTGTGTGTGTGTCAGCTGAATGATGTCACCACATCTACCCCCCCCCCCCCCTGTCAAAAGTGATGGATGAGATTGTGTGTGAGTGTGGGGGGGACGGGGGAAGACACATGTTACACTGAGTGAATCAATTAGACGGCATGTTCTCCCCAAGGTGTTGGTGTAGACGCGTTTGTTCCTTCTGTGTTGGTGTGTAGATGTGTTTGTTCCTTCTGTGTTGGTGTGTAGATGCGTTTGTTCCTTCTGTGTTGGTGTGTAGATGCGTTTGTTCCGTCTGTGTTGGTGTGTAGATGCGTGAGCTGGTTCATGTGTTGGTGTAGATGCGTTTGTTCCTTCTGTGTTGGTGTGTAGATGTGTTTGTTCCTTCTGTGTTGGTGTGTAGATGCGTTTGTTCCGTCTGTGTTGGTGTGTAGATGCGTGAGCTGGTTCGTGTGTTGGTGTAGATGCGTGAGCTGGTTCGTGTGTTGGTGTAGATGCGTGAGTTGGTTCTGTGTGTTGGTGTAGATGCGTGAGTTGGTTCTGTGTGTTGGTGTAGATGCGTGAGTTGGTTCTGTGTGTTGGTGTAGATGCGTGAGTTGGTTCTGTGTGTGTGTACTACCCCCAGTTGCCTTCTGAGTGTATCCAGTAAAATGCATTGGCCCATGTAACAGTCTCATGAAGGGAAATGAGAGAGACAGAGACAGACAGAGAGAGAGACAGAGAGACAGAGACAGAGAGAGAGACAGAGAGACAGAGACAGAGAGACAGAGAGACAGAGACAGAGAGACAGAGACAGAGAGACAGAGACAGAGAGAGAGACAGAGAGAGAGACAGAGAGAGAGACAGAGACTAATATCCTCCCTACGACATACAGTAGTAGTACAACCAACCTATTACTGTGTGTGTGTGTTTGTGTGTGAGAATGTCAGTGTGTGTTTGTGAGCACCTGCCTGTGTGTGTGAGTATCAGTGTTTGTACCTGAGGGGACTCCTAGTAATAAAGGGGAGACCCCCCCCCCCCTCCTCCTCTGTTTGAGGCCGTCATTGTAAATAAGAATTTGTTCTTCATCAACCCTTCGCTAAGCCCCGCCCCAGAACCAATCGCAACATTCTAATGGACAGCAACTGTCGTCGACCCTTCGCTAAGCCCCGCCCCAGAACCAATCGCAACATTCTAATGGACAGCAACTGTCGTCGACCCTTCGCTAAGCCCCGCCCCAGAACCAATCGCAACATTCCCATGGACAGCAACTGCCGTCGACCCTTCGCTAAGCCCCGCCCCAGAACCAATCACAACAATCCAATGGACAGCAACTGCCGTCGACCCTTCGCTAAGCCCCGCCCCAGAACCAATCGCAACATTCTAATGGACAGCAACTGCCGTCGACCCTTCGCTAAGCCCCGCCCCAGAACCAATCGCAACATTCCAATGGACAGCAACTGCCGTCGACCCTTCGCTAAGCCCCGCCCCAGAACCAATCACAACATTCCAATGGACAACAACTGCCGTCGACCCTTCGCTAAGCCCCGCCCCAGAACCAATCGCAACATTCTAATGGACAGCAACTGCCGTCGACCCTTCGCTAAGCCCCGCCCCAGAACCAATCGCAACATTCTAATGGACAGCAACTGCCGTCGACCCTTCGCTAAGCCCCGCCCCAGAACCAATCACAACATTCCAATGGACAACAACTGCCGTCGACCCTTCGCTAAGCCCCGCCCCAGAACCAATCACAACAGTTCAGTTGAATGCATTCAGTTGTACAGCTGACTAGGTCTCCCCCTCTTTCCCTTTCCAACAGCCTTCTGATTAGCAAGAGGTTGTCTGTGTTTCATTTCATTGTGTATGAGAAACATTGTTCAATTTCATTGGAAGGGGATTTTCGCCAGTGGTTGAATGAGGAATTTGGCTTCCCGGGAAAATGTTGTCTGTGGTCTAAACAGCGAATGTGCAAATGAACTTGCCTGGTTAAATACAGGTTGAAAAATAAATAATCCCCAGCTGCAGGCTGTTGGTTTTTACTGTAATTCAGTAGAGAGCCATGATGCCCAGTCCTGACTGTTGGTTTTTACTGTAATTCAGTAGAGAGCCATGATTCCCAGTCCTGACTGTTGGTTTTTACTGTAATTCAGTAGAGAGCCATGATGCCCAGTCCTGACTGTTGGTTTTTACTGTAATTCAGTAGAGAGCCATGATGCCCAGTCCTGACTGTTGGTTTTTACTGTAATTCAGTAGAGAGCCATGATTCCCAGTCCTGACTGTTGGTTTTTACTGTAATTCAGTAGAGAACCATGATGCCCAGTCCTGACTGTTGGTTTGTACTGTAATTCAGTAGAGAGCCATGATGCCCAGTCCTGACTGTTGGTTTTTACTGTAATTCAGTAGAGAGCCATGATGCCCAGCCCTGACTGTTGGTTTTTACTGTAATTCAGTAGAGAGCCATGATTCCCAGTCCTGACTGTTGGTTTTTACTGTAATTCAGTAGAGAGCCATGATTCCCAGTCCTCACTCAAATGTTTATGCGAAGCTCCAATGACGTCAGTACTTGATTCCCACCACAGTGTGAATCTGACAAAGCTACTCTCTCCCCGCTGACCAGTTATGGTATTACCCCAAAACTACTCCCTCCCCGCTGACCAGTTATGGTATTACCCCAAAACTACTCTCTCCCCGCTGACCAGTTATGGTATTACCCCAAAACTACTCCCTCCCCGCTGACCATACATGGTATTACCCCAAAACTACTCTCTCCCCGCTGACCAGTTATGGTATTACCCCAAAACTACTCCCTCCCCGCTGACCAGTTATGGTATTACCCCAAAACTACTCCCTCCCCGCTGACCAGTTATGGTATTACCCCAAAACTACTCTCTCCCCGCTGACCAGTTATGGTATTACCCCAAAACTACTCTCTCCCCGCTGACCAGTTATGGTATTACCCCAAAACTACTCCCTCCCCGCTGACCAGTTATGGTATTACCCCAAAACTACTCTCTCCCTGCTGACCATACATGGTATTACCCCAAAACTACTCTCTCCCCGCTGACCAGTTATGGTATTACCCCAAAACTACTCCCTCCCCGCTGACCAGTTATGGTATTACCCCAAAACTACTCTCTCCCCGCTGACCAGTTATGGTATTACCCCAAAACTACTCTCTCCCCGCTGACCAGTTATGGTATTACCCCAAAACTACTCTCTCCCCGCTGACCAGTTATGGTATTACCCCAAAACTACTCCCTCCCCGCTGACCAGTTATGGTATTACCCCAAAACTACTCTCTCCCCGCTGACCAGTTATGGTATTACCCCAAAACGACTCCCTCCCCGCTGACCAGTTATGGTATTACCCCAAAACTACTCTCTCCCCGCTGACCAGTTATGGTATTACCCCAAAACTACTCCCTCCCCGCTGACCAGTTATGGTATTACCCCAAAACTACTCTCTCCCCGCTGACCAGTTATGGTATTACCCCAAAACTACTCCCTCCCCGCTGACCAGTTATGGTGTTACCCCAAAACTACTCCCTCCCCGCTGACCAGTTATGGTATTACCCCAAAACTACTCTCTCCCCGCTGACCAGTTATGGTATTACCCCAAAACTACTCCCTCCCCGCTGACCAGTTATGGTATTACCCCAAAACTACTCTCTCCCCGCTGACCAGTTATGGTATTACCCCAAAACTACTCTCTCCCCGCTGACCATACATGGTATTACCCCAAAACTACTCCCTCCCCGCTGACCAGTTATGGTATTACCCCAAAACTACTCTCTCCCCGCTGACCAGTTATGGTATTACCCCAAAACTACTCCCTCCCCGCTGACCAGTTATGGTATTACCCCAAAACTACTCCCTCCCCGCTGACCAGTTATGGTATTACCCCAAAACTACTCTCTCCCCGCTGACCAGTTATGGTATTACCCCAAAACTACTCTCTCCCCGCTGACCAGTTATGGTATTACCCCAAAACTACTCCCTCCCCGCTGACCAGTTATGGTATTACCCCAAAACTACTCTCTCCCTGCTGACCATACATGGTATTACCCCAAAACTACTCTCTCCCCGCTGACCAGTTATGGTATTACCCCAAAACTACTCCCTCCCCGCTGACCAGTTATGGTATTACCCCAAAACTACTCTCTCCCCGCTGACCAGTTATGGTATTACCCCAAAACTACTCTCTCCCCGCTGACCAGTTATGGTATTACCCCAAAACTACTCTCTCCCCGCTGACCAGTTATGGTATTACCCCAAAACTACTCCCTCCCCGCTGACCAGTTATGGTATTACCCCAAAACTACTCTCTCCCCGCTGACCAGTTATGGTATTACCCCAAAACTACTCCCTCCCCGCTGACCAGTTATGGTATTACCCCAAAACTACTCTCTCCCCGCTGACCAGTTATGGTATTACCCCAAAACTACTCCCTCCCCGCTGACCAGTTATGGTATTACCCCAAAACTACTCTCTCCCCGCTGACCAGTTATGGTATTACCCCAAAACTACTCCCTCCCCGCTGACCAGTTATGGTGTTACCCCAAAACTACTCCCTCCCCGCTGACCAGTTATGGTATTACCCCAAAACTACTCTCTCCCCGCTGACCAGTTATGGTATTACCCCAAAACTACTCTCTCCCCGCTGACCAGTTATGGTATTACCCCAAAACTACTCCCTCCCCGCTGACCAGTTATGGTATTACCCCAAAACTACTCTCTCCCCGCTGACCAGTTATGGTATTACCCCAAAACTACTCTCTCCCCGCTGACCATACATGGTATTACCCCAAAACTACTCCCTCCCCGCTGACCAGTTATGGTATTACCCCAAAACTACTCTCTCCCCGCTGACCAGTTATGGTATTACCCCAAAACTACTCTCTCCCCGCTGACCAGTTATGGTATTACCCCAAAACTACTCCCTCCCCGCTGACCAGTTATGGTATTACCCCAAAACTACTCTCTCCCCGCTGACCAGTTATGGTATTACCCCAAAACTACTCTCTCCCCGCTGACCATACATGGTATTACCCCAAAACTACTCCCTCCCCGCTGACCAGTTATGGTATTACCCCAAAACTACTCTCTCCCCGCTGACCATACATGGTATTACCCCAAAACTACTCTCCCCACTCTGACCATACATGGTATTACCCCAAAACTACTCCCCCCCCCCCCCCCTTTGACCATACATGGTATTACCCCAAAACTACTCCCCCCCCCCCCCCCCCTTTGACCATACATGGTATTACCACAAAGTGTTCTCAGTTGGACTGTTACAGTATAGTGACTCAGTTAGTGACTCAGTTACAGTGACTCAGTTACAGTATAGTGACTTAGTTACAGTGACTCAGTTACAGTGACTCAGTTATAGTGACTTGTCTGGATTCAGTCAATTGGACTCAGTCGGTTGGACTCAGTTTAGGTCAGTTGGACTCAGTTTAGGTCAGTTGGATTCAGTCAGTTGGACTTAGTTTAGGTCAGTTGGACTCAGTCGGTTGGACTCAATTTATGTCAGTTGGATTCAGTCAGTTGGACTCAGTTTAGGACAGTTGGGCTCAGTTTAGGACAGTTGGACTCAGTCGGTTGGACTCAGTTTAGGACAGTTGGACTCAGTCGGTTGGACTCAGTTTAGGACAGTTGGACTCAGTTTAGGACAGTTGGACTCAGTCAGTTGGACTCAGTCAGTTGGACTCAGTTTAGGACAGTTGGACTCAGTTTAGGACAGTTGGACTCAGTCAGTTGGACTCAGTCAGGTGGACTCAGTTTAGGACAGTTGGACTCAGTCAGTTGGACTCAGTTTAGGTCAGTTGGACTCAGTCAGTTGGACTCAGTCAGGTGGACTCAGTTTAGGACAGTTGGACTCAGTCATTTGGACTCAGTTTAGGTCAGTTGGACTCAGTTTAGGACAGTTGGACTCAGTCAGTTGGACTCAGTTTAGGTCAGTTGGACTCAGTCAGTTGGACTCAGTTTAGGTCAGTTGGACTCAGTTTAGGACAGTTGGACTCAGTCGGTTGGACTCAGTTTAGGACAGTTGGACTCAGTCGGTTGGACTCAGTCAGTTGGATTCAATCAGTTGGACTCAGTTTAGGTCAGTTGGACTCAGTCAGTTGGACTCAGTTTAGGTCAGTTGGACTCAGTTTAGGACAGTTGGACTCAGTCGGTTGGACTCAGTTTAGGACAGTTGGACTCAGTCGGTTGGACTCAGTCAGTTGGATTCAATCAGTTGGACTCAGTTTAGGTCAGTTGGACTCAGTTTAGGTCAGTTGGACTCAGTCAGTTGGACTCAGTTTAGGACAGTTGTTATAATAACATAATGTATGCTATTTTTCCAAAGCGACTTACAGTGATGTGTGTATACATTTCTCATACCTCAGCAGAAATCGAACCCACAATATATATATGTTTTAAATCCATGTTTTGTTTTTATTTTATTGAATATTAAAACAGACAATCTACTTCCTGCCGCTCAGCATCTACATTACATCCAGTCTAACAGACTCCCATCCAGAGAGACCCACAGGAGCAGCCCGGGTCAAGCACCCCACCCAAGAGCACATTGACAGATCTCCCACCAAGTTGAATCAGGGATTCTAATTAGCGACCTCTCAACCACTGGCCCAAAGCTCCCAACCGCCAGGCCACCAAACCATCCAAGGTCCCCCCCACAGTTCCCCCCTGAGAGCTGCCCCTCAACCCATAGTCTTTAGTGTTGAAAGCTCCATGCTCTGCCAGCTGAGCCATTCAGGACCACTGTTGGACTCCATTGGACTCAGTTTGAGTCCGTTGTAGTTAGCTGGACTCAGGTGGAGTCATTTGGACTCAGTTGGACTCAGTTGTAGTCAGTTGGACTTGGTTGTAGTCAGTAGGACTCAGTCAGTAAGACTTGGTTGTCGTCAGTTGGACTCAGTTGTAGTCAGTAGGACTCAGTTGTAGTCAGTAGGACTCAGTTGTAGTCAGTAGGACTCAGTTGTAGTCAGTAGGACTCAGTCACTAAGACTTGGTTGTCGTCAGTAGGACTCAGTTGTAGTCAGTAGGACTCAGTCACTAAGACTTGGTTGTCGTCAGTAGGACTCAGTCAGTAAGACTTGGTTGTAGTCAGTTGGACTCAGTCAGTAAGACTTGGTTGTAGTCAGTTGGACTCAGTCAGTAAGACTTGGTTGTCGTCAGTTGGACTCAGTTTTAGTCAGTCAGCTGTAGGTTGTTTTAGTAATGTTCCACTGTTGATCCTCTTCTACTTCCTCATATTGTGTCGTGTCATGAGGCTTGAGCCATGATGTTTATTGGACAGGATAGAGATACAGAAATAGGAAGTAGATCAGAGTCTGACCGCTCCAGCACCCCAGGGGCTGTTCTGTTTTTTTAAAGGACTGAGTCATTTAACCATTTTCACTTATTCTGTGTACCGACTTGAGTTAGTGGATACTTCCTCAAGGGAAACCATTGAAATCAGATACCGGGTGATTCATAGAGATAATATAGTCATTGTTTATCTTCATGGTATGGACATTATCAGTATGGTGATGTCATGTTATTTAATTATTTTTTAAGTGGTTGCCATGGAGACTGAGCGCAGCTTCTTCGACCCTGGTTGTCATGGAGACGCTGCAAATAACAGACACTCAGGAGAGAACACACACATCTATCCACTGGGAGTTGCCCCATCTAGACAGGTGGAAGGCATTATGTCATCCTGTAGTGTGTGTGTGTGTGTGTGTGTTTGTCTGTGTGCGTGCACGTGTGTGTTTTCAGAGCTGCTCTGTTCTAGATAATTAACCATACAAACAACTCTGTATCCCACCACAAGCTGTTAAACATGATAACCCCTTACAGTACTCTGTTCACTGTAAGTAACCTGTAGTAACAACAGGGTGATCAAATGAAGATCCTACACCTGTAGCAACAACAGGGAGATCAAATGAAGATCCTACATCTGTAACCTGTAGTAACAACAGGGTGATCAAATGTAGATCCTACATCTGTAACCTGTAGTAACAACAGGGTGATCAAATGAAGATCCTACATCTGTAACCTGTCGTAACAACAGGGTGATCAAATGAAGATCCTACATCTGTAACCTGTAGTAACAACAGGGTGATCAAATGAAGATCCTACATCTGTAACCTGTAGTAACAACAGGGTGATCAAATGAAGATCCTACATCTGTAACCTGTAGCAACAACAGGGAGATCAAATGAAGATCCTACATCTGTAACCTGTAGTAACAACAGGGAGATCAAATGAAGATCCTACATCTGTAGCAACAACAGGGAGATCAAATGAAGATCCTACATCTGTAACCTGTAGCAACAACAGGGAGATCAAATTAAGATCCTACATCTGTAACCTGTAATAACAACAGGGAGATCAAATGAAGATCCTACATCTGTAGCAACAACAGGGAGATCAAATGAAGATCCTACATCTGTAACCTGTAGTAACAACAGGGTGATCAAATGAAGATCCTACATCTGTAACCTGTAGTAACAACAGGGTGATCAAATGAAGATCCTACATCTGTAACCTGTAGTAACAACAGGGTGATCAAATGAAGATCCTACATCTGTAACCTGTAGTAACAACAGGGTGATCAAATGAAGATCCTACATCTGTAACCTGTAGTAACAACAGGGTGATCAAATGAAGATCCTACATCTGTAACCTGTAGTAACAACAGGGTGATCAAATTAAGATCCTACACCTGTAACCTGTAGCAACAACAGGGAGATCAAATGAAGATCCTACATCTGTAGCAACAACAGGGAGATCAAATGAAGATCCTACATCTGTAACCTGTAGCAACCACAGGGAGATCAAATGAAGATCCTACATCTGTAGCAACAACAGGGAGATCAAATGAAGATCCTACATCTGTAACCTGTAGCAACAACAGGGAGATCAAATTAAGATCCTACATCTGTAACCTGTAATAACAACAGGGAGATCAAATGAAGATCCTACACCTGTAGCAACAACAGGGAGATCAAATGAAGATCCTACATCTGTAACCTGTAGCAACAACAGAGAGATCAAATTAAGATCCTACATCTGTAACCTATAGTAACAACAGGGAGATCAAATGAAGATCCTACATCTGTAACCTGTAGCAACAACAGGGAGATCAAATGAAGATCCTATATCTGTAACCTATAGCAACAACAGGGAGATCAAATGAAGATCCTACACCTGTAACCTGTAGCAACAACAGGGTGATCAAATGAAGATCCTACATCTGTAGCAGCAACAGGGAGATCAAATGAAGATCCTACATCTGTAGCAACAACAGGGAGATCAAATGAAGATCCTACATCTGTAACCTGTAATAACAACAGGGTGATCAAATGAAGATCCTACATCTGTAGTAACAACAGGGAGATCAAATGAAGATCCTACATCTGTAACCTGTAGCAACAATAGGGAGATCAAATGAAGATCCTACATCTGTAACCTGTAATAACAACAGGGTGATCAAATGAAGATCCTACATCTGTAACCTGTAGTAACAACAGGGTGATCAAATTAAGATCCTACATCTGTAACCTGTAATAACTACAGGGAGATCAAATGAAGGTCCTACATCTGTAACCTGTAATAACAACAGGGAGATCAAATGAAGATCCTACACCTGTAACCTATAGCAACAACAGGGAGATCAAATGAAGATCCTACATCTGTAACCTATAGTAACAACAGGGAGATCAAATGTAGATCCTACATATGTAACCTATAGCAACAACAGTGAGATCAAATGAAGATCCTACATCTGTAGCAACAACAGGGAGATCAAATGAAGATCCTACACCTGTAACCTGTAGCAACAACAGGTAGATACAATGAAGATCCTACACCTGTAGCAACAACAGGGAGATCAAATGAAGATCCTTCATCTGTAGCAACAACAGGGAGATTAAATGAAGATCCTACATCTGTAACCTATAGCAGCAACAGGGTGATCAAATGAAGCTCCTACATCTGTAGCAACAACAGGGAGATCAAATGAAGATCCTAGAGAGAGAAAGAGAGAGAGAGAGAGAGAGAGAGAGAGAGAGATGGACAGAGAGTGAGAGAGCGAGAGAGAGAGAGATGGACAGAGAGAGAAAGACAGAGAGAGAGTGAGAGAGAGAGAGATGCAGGGTCTCTGATTGTGTTGATACCCTGTGTTCCCATGCAGGTTTGATGGCGGATAAGGAGGAGAAGCCTGTGGGAGAGGAGGACGACGAGACAGACCTGAACTACACTCCACCAGCCCAGAAGAGCCTGCAGGAGATACAGGAACTAGACAAGGATGATGAGAGTCTCAGGAAATACAAACAGACTCTACTAGGAGCTGGACCAGTGGTGGCAGGTCAGTGTGTTACTGTGGTCAGTGTGTGTTACTGTGTATTACTGTGGTCAGTGTGTTACTGTGGTCAGTGTGTTACTGTGGTCAGTGTGTTACTGTGGTCAGTGTGTTACTGTGGTCAGTGTGTTACTGTGGTCAGTGTGTGTTACTGTGTTACTGTGGTCAGTGTGTGTTACTGTGGTCAGTGTGTGTTACTGTGGTCAGTGTGTGTTACTGTGGTTAGTGTGTTACTGTGGTCAGTGTGTTACTGTGGTCAGTGTGTTACTGTGGTCAGTGTGTTACTGTGTTACTGTGGTCAGTGTGTGTTACTGTGTTACTGTGGTCAGTGTGTGTTACTGTGGTCAGTGTGTGTTACTGTGGTCAGTGTGTGTTACTGTGGTCAGTGTGTGTTACTGTGGTTAGTGTGTTACTGTGGTCAGTGTGTTACTGTGTTACTGTGGTCAGTGTGTTACTGTGGTCAGTGTGTTACTGTGGTCAGTGTGTTACTGTGGTCAGTGTCTTACTGTGGCCAGTGTGTTACTGTGTAAGAGACACTGGCCACAGTAAGAGACCACAGTAATGTTGGTACTGGGCCCTGCATCAGAGACCACAGTAATGTTGGTACTGGGCCCTGCATCAGAGACCACAGTAATGTTGGTACTGGGCCCTGCATCAGAGACCACAGTATCATCCTGGTATCTAGTTGATTCATCCTGGTATCTAGTTGATACATCCTGGTATCTAGTTGATTCATCCTGGTATCTAGTTGATTCATCCTGGTATCTAGTTGATTCATTCTGGTATCTGGTGTTACTGCTGCTTTAATAATAGCTATAACTCAATATTATCAACAAGAACACACACACACACACACACACACACACACACACACACACACACACACACACACACACACCCTCTCTGAACCATCTCTGTGTGTGTTTTTTCAGACCTGACCATTCCCAATGTCCAGGTCACCAGACTGACCCTGATGTGTGACCAAGCACCTGGTCCCATCACCATGGACCTCTCAGGTAAATACCACTCCTTTATCCCTGGTCCCATCACCATGGACCTCTCAGGTAAATACCACTCCTTTATCCCTGGTCCCATCACCATGGACCTCTCAGGTAAATACCACTCCTTTATCCCTGGTCCCATCACCATGGACCTCTCAGGTAAATACCACTCCTTTATCCCTGGTCCCATCACCATGGACCTCTCAGGTAAATACCACTCCTTTATCCCTGGTCCTATCACCATGGACCTCTCAGGTAAATACCACTCCTTTATCCCTGGTCCCATCACCATGGACCTCTCAGGTAAATACCACTCCTTTATCCCTGGTCCCATCACCATGGACCTCTCAGGTAAATACCACTCCTTTATCCCTATCCATCCTTTTCTCTATCATATCTCACCACTATCTCTCTATCCCTCTTCTGCCCTCACTATCTCACCATCCTCCATCCTTCTCCTGCCCTCACTATCTCACCATCCTCCACCCCTCACCTGCCCTCACTATCTCACCATCCTCCATCCCTCTCCTGCCCTCACTATCTCACCATCCTCCATCCCTCTCCTGCCCTCACTATGTCACCATCCTCCATCCCTCTCCTGCCCTCACTATATCACCATCCTCCATCCCTCTCCTGCCCTCACTATCTCACCATCCTCCATCCGTCTCCTGCCCTCACTATGTCACCATCCTCCATCCCTCTCCTGCCCTCACTATGTCACCATCCTCCATCCCTCTCCTGCCCTCACTATGTCACCATCCTCCATCCCTCTCCTGCCCTCACTATCTCACCATCCTCCATCCTTCTCCTGCCCTCACTATCTCTCCATCCCTCTCCTGCCCTCACTATCTCACCATCCTCCATCCCTCTCCTGCCCTCACTATCTCACCATCCTCCATCCCTCTCCTGCCCTCACTATCTCACCATCCTCCATCTTTCTCCTGCCCTCACTATCTCACCATCCTCCATCCCTCTCCTGCCCTCACTATGTCACCATCCTCCATCCCTCTCCTGCCCTCACTATCTCACCATCCTCCATCCCTCTCCTGCCCTCACTATCTCACCATCCTCCATCCCTCTCCTGCCCTCACTATCTCACCATCCTCCATCCCTCTCCTGCCCTCACTATGTCACCATCCTCCATCCCTCTCCTGCCCTCACTATCTCACCATCCTCCATCCCTCTCCTGCCCTCACTATGTCACCATCCTCCATCCCTCTCCTGCCCTCACTATCTCACCATCCTCCATCCTTCTCCTGCCCTCACTATCTCTCCATCCCTCTCCTGCCCTCACTATCTCACCATCCTCCATCCCTCTCCTGCCCTCACTATCTCACCATCCTCCATCCCTCTCCTGCCCTCACTATCTCACCATCCTCCATCCCTCTCCTGCCCTCACTATCTCACCATCATCCATCCCTCTCCTGCCCTCACTATGTCACCATCCTCCATCCCTCTCCTGCCCTCACTATGTCACCATCCTCCATCCCTCTCCTGCCCTCACTATCTCACCATCCTCCATCCCTCTCCTGCCCTCACTATCTCACCATCCTCCATCCTTCTCCTGCCCTCACTATCTCTCCATCCCTCTCCTGCCCTCACTATCTCACCATCCTCCATCCCTCTCCTGCCCTCACTATCTCACCATCCTCCATCCCTCTCCTGCCCTCACTATGTCACCATCCTCCATCCCTCTCCTGCCCTCACTATCTCACCATCCTCCATCCCTCTCCTGCCCTCACTATGTCACCATCCCTCTCCTGCCCTCACTATCTCACCATCCTCCATCCCTCTCCTGCCCTCACTATCTCACCATCCTCCATCCCTCTCCTGCCCTCACTATCTCACCATCCTCCATCCCTCTCCTGCCCTCACTATGTCACCATCCTCCATCCCTCTCCTGCCCTCACTATCTCACCATCATCCATCCCTCTCCTGCCCTCACTATCTCACCATCCTCCATCCCTCTCCTGCCCTCACTATCTCACCATCCTCCATCCCTCTCCTGCCCTCACTATCTCACCATCCTCCATCCCTCTCCTGCCCTCACTATGTCACCATCCTCCATCCCTCTCCTGCCCTCACTATGTCACCATCCTCCATCCCTCTCCTGCCCTCACTATCTCACCCTCCTCCATCCTTCTCCTGCCCTCACTATGTCACCATCCTCCATCCCTCTCCTGTGTAGTGGGATGAGGCTCCAATATGAATGAATTCAGTGTAATGGGATGAGGCTCCAATATGAGTGAATTCAGTGTAGTGGGATGAGGCTCCAATATGAATGAATTCAGTGTAATGGGATGAGGTTCCAATATGAATGAATTCAGTGGTGGGATGAGGCTCCAATATGAATGAATTCAGTGTAGTCGGATGGGGCTCCAATATGAATGAATTCAGTGTAATGGGATGAGGCTCCAATATGAATGAATTCAGTGTAGTCGGATGAGGCTCCAATATGAATGAATTCAGTGTAGTGGGATGAGGCTCCAATATGAATGAATTCAGTGCAGTGGGATGAGGCTATGTATGGTTTTGCTCCATTGTTATTCTGGGATGGAGAAGAAGACCAGGCGCTGGATCCTGTTCTAGGGGACTGTGTGTGTATCTGTCTCCCTGTCTCTTTGTGTGTGTGTGTGTGTGTGTGTGTGTGTGTGTCAGGGGACAGCTCAGCATGATAATGTAGGTTTAACGCCCCATCCTGCAGAGCCATGATGATGTCATCCTCCCACAGAGCAGGGAACTGTGGAGGACCATCCATCTGTGTGTGGTGTCTGGTGTATGATGTGTGGTGTGTGTCTGGTGTGTGTGGTGTCTGGTGTGTGTGGTGTCTGGTGTATGATGTGTCTGGTGTGTGGTGTGTGTCTGGTGTGTGTGGTGTCTGGTGTATGATGTGTCTGGTGTGTGCGTGTGTGTGTGTGTTTGATAGTGTTTGTGTGTGTGTTCTCATGTGGACGACTAGTGTGGGTGGGTGATTGTGTGGGTGGGTGATTGTATGGGTGGGTGGGTGGGTGATTGTAAGGGTGGGTGGGTGATTTATAAGTGTTGGTGGGTGGGTGATTGTTAGGGTGGGTGGGTGATTGTAAGGGTGGGTGGGTGATTTGTAAGGGTGGGTGGGTGGGTGGGTGGGTGGGTGGGTGATTGTAAGGGTGGGTGCGTGGGTGTGTGGGTGATTGTATGGGTGGGTGGGTATTGTAAGGGTGGGTGGGTGATTGTACGGGTGGGTGTGTGGGTGGGTGTGGAGGGGCTTCCCTTGAATGAGACGATATCTAAGTATACACCACTATCTTCTATTTCACAAAGGACAACCAACACACACACACACACACACACACACACACACACACACACACACACACACACACACACATACAAACAAACTGAGACTGAGACAAATGGGAAAGGTCACCTGGTTGCTAGGTGATAGAACCATCCGAGAGAGAGAGAGAAACACAGAGAGGTACACAGAGATAGAGGCAGAGAGAGAGAGATGCAGAGAGAGAGGTACACAGAGCTAGAGGCAGAGAGAGAGAGAGGTACACAGAGCTAGATGCAGAGAGAGAGAGAGGTACACAGAGCTAGAGGCAGAGAGAGAGAGAGGTACACAGAGCTAGAGGCAGAGAGAGAGAGACCGAGAGAGCAGCGTCTGTGACTGTTCCCTACAACATGTATAAGCTAGCACAGTAGCATAGAGAGACCGAGGATGCCATGTAGATACTTCATAGAGTTGGCTTAACTAACGTTGGACCAGAGCTAGCCCTTCATCATGACATTATACAGTACGTAATGCCGCCTAGAGTTTGAGAGCGAGACCAGAGCTAGCCCTTCATCATTACATCATACAGTACGTAATGCCGCCTAGAGTTTGAGAGCGAGACCAGAGCTAGCCCTTCATCATTACATCATACAGTACGTAATGCCGCCTAGAGTTTGAGAGCGAGACCAGAGCTAGCCCTTCATCATGACATTATACAGTACGTAATGCCGCCTAGAGTTTGAGAGCGAGACCAGAGCTAGCCCTTCATCATTACATTATACAGTACGTAATGCCGCCTAGAGTTTGAGAGCGAGACCAGAGCTAGCCCTTCATCATGACATTATACAGTACGTAATGCCGCCTAGAGTTTGAGAGCGAGACCAGAGCTAGCCCTTCATCATTACATTATACAGTACGTAATGCCGCCTAGAGTTTGAGAGCGAGACCAGAGCTAGCCCTTCATCATTACATTATACAGTACGTAATGCCGCCTAGAGTTTGAGAGCGAGACCAGAGCTAGCCCTTCATCATGACATTATACAGTACGTAATGCCGCCTAGAGTTTGAGAGCGAGACCAGAGCTAGCCCTTCATCATTACATTATACAGTACATAATGCCGCCTAGAGTTTGAGAGCGAGACCAGAGCTAGCCCTTCATCATTACATTATACAGTACGTAATGCCGCCTAGAGTTTGAGAGCGAGACCAGAGCTAGCCCTTCATCATGACATTATACAGTACGTAATGCCGCCTAGAGTTTGAGAGCGAGACCAGAGCTAGCCCTTCATCATGACATCATTACATTATACAGTACATAATGCCGCCTAGAGTTTGAGAGCGAGACCAGAGCTAGCCCTTCATCATGACATTATTACATTATACAGTACGTAATGCCGCCTAGAGTTTGAGAGCGAGACCAGAGCTAGCCCTTCATCATTACATTATACAGTACGTAATGCCGCCTCGAGTTTGAGAGCGAGACCAGAGCTAGCCCTTCATCATGACATTATACAGTACGTAATGCCGCCTAGAGTTTGAGAGCGAGACCAGAGCTAGCCCTTCATCATGACATTATACAGTACGTAATGCCGCCTAGAGTTTGAGAGCGAGACCAGAGCTAGCCCTTCATCATGACATCATACAGTACGTAATGCCGCCTAGAGTTTGAGAGCGAGACCAGAGCTAGCCCTTCATCATGACATCATACAGTACGTAATGCCGCCTAGAGTTTGAGAGCGAGACCAGAGCTAGCCCTTCATCATGACATTATACAGTACGTAATGCCGCCTAGAGTTTGAGAGCGAGACCAGAGCTAGCCCTTCATCATTACATTATACAGTACGTAATGCCCCCTAGAGTTTGAGAGCGAGACCAGAGCTAGCCCTTCATGATGACATCATTACATTATACAGTACGTAATGCCGCCTAGAGTTTGAGAGCGAGACCAGAGCTAGCCCTTCATGATGACATCATTACATTATACAGTACGTAATGCCGCCTAGAGTTTGAGAGTGAGACCAGAGCTAGCCCTTCATCATTACATTATACAGTACGTAATGCCGCCTAGAGTTTGAGAGCGAGACCAGAGCTAGCCCTTCATGATGACATCATTACATTATACAGTACGTAATGCCGCCTAGAGTTTGAGAGCGAGACCAGAGCTAGCCCTTCATGATGACATCATTACATTATACAGTACGTAATGCCGCCTAGAGTTTGAGAGCGAGACCAGAGCTAGCCCTTCATCATGACATTATACAGTACGTAATGCCGCCTAGAGTTTGAGAGCGAGACCAGAGCTAGCTAACAAGCTTGTGAGCAGAGCGGCACCAACATTTGAATTAAAACACGTTTTTTGTAGTTTAAAAAAAAACAAGACAATGTGTAATGTGACAACGATAGTATTCTTAATTAGCTTTGAACAAGTTAATCCTAATTCTTCTCTAATTAAAAATCTCTCCTTAATTTCTGAATCACGCTTGTAACGTCAGTAGTTACAGTAGACTAAGCTTCAGGAGGGCAGAGGGACGGGGAGGGGCAGCTAGCCTACACAGAAGATGTTCAGCTGGAATGCAGGCAGACACTGGAATACATTTCTGAGTGACGAGAGGGTTTGAAAAAATGTACGGAACTTCAAATAATGAACTGTTATTAACTGTTTCCCATGCTTTTAAAATAAATGTTTCTGTTCCGGAACGGTAGAGTTAAATTTTGTTCTCGGTTCTGGTTCTGTTCCTCAATTTTTTTTTCTTTGTTTTTCAGTTCCGTTCACTGAAACGGTTCCAACCCCTGATTCTTACATCCTGTAGGTATTTTTCTTGTCCAAGTCGGATATGGCAGTGTGAAGTGCAACGGCGATTACGTCATCCGTGGATCTGTTGGGGCGGTATGTGAGTTGTAGTGTGTCTAGGTTGTCAGGGGAAGGTGGAGGTGATCCTTAACTAGCCTCTCAAAGCACTTCATGATGACAGAAGAGAGTGCTGCGGGGCGATAGTCATTTAGTTCAGTTACCTTAGCTTACTTGGGTACAGGAACAATGGTGGACATCTTGAAGCATCGATTGAAAGGCCTTTGATGCCTCTCGTACATGACAGTACACCATAAAATAGAAAGTGTAACTTTCCTGAAGAATTGTGTGCTTTGCTTCAAGTCAAATTTTATTTGTCACGTGTCGATTACAACAGGTGTCGTAGGCCTTACCGTGAAATGCTTACTTACAAGCCCTTAACCAACATGTGGAGTTTAAAAAAAAGTAAGTAACAAAATATTTCGTAAAATAATTAATAAAAAAATACAATAACAAAACTAATATAATTAAAAGTAACACAATAAAATAACAATAATATATATATATCAGGAATCAAGGTAAGACCCAGATGTAGACCGTGTCGAAGTAACAATATTTATTACAGCAACAGGGGCAAAGGTACAGGACGGCAGGCAGGCTCAGGGTAAGGTACAGGATGGCAGGCTCAGGGTCAGGTACAGGGCGGCAGGCAGGCTCAGGGTAAGGTACAGGACGGCAGGCTCAGGGTCAGGTACAGGACGGCAGGCAGGCTCAGGGTAAGGTACAGGACGGCAGGCTCAGGGTAAGGTACAGGACGGCAGGCTCAGGGTCAGGTACAGGACGGCAGGCTCAGGGTAAGGTACAGGACGGCAGGCTCAGGGTCAGGTACAGGACGGCAGGCAGGCTCAGGGTAAGGTACAGGACGGCAGGCTCAGGGTAAGGTACAGGACGGCAGGCTCAGGGTCAGGTACAGGATGGCAGGCTCAGGGTAAGGTACAGGACGGCAGGCTCAGGTTCATGGTACAGAACGGCAGGCAGGCTCAGGGTAAGGTACAGGACGGCAGGCTCAGGGTAAGGTACAGGACGGCAGGCTCAGGGTAAGTTACAGGACGGCAGGCTCAGGGTCAGGTACAGGACGGCAGGCTCAGGGTAAGGTACAAGATGGCAGGCAGGCTCAGGGTAAGGTACAGGACGGCAGGCAGGCTCAGGGTAAGGTACAGGACGGCAGGCAGGCTCAGGATAAGGTACAGGACGGCAGGCAGGTTCAGGGTAAGGTACAGGACGGCAGGCAGGGTCAGGTACAGGACGGCAGGCTCAGGGTAAAGTACAGGACGGCAGGCAGGCTCAGGTTAAGGTACAGGACGGCAGGCAGGCTCAGGGTAAGGTACAGGATGGCAGGCAGTCTCAGGGTAAGGTACAGGATGGCAGGCAGGCTCAGGGTAAGGTACAGGACGGCAGGCTCAGGGTAAGGTACAGGACGGCAGGCTCAGGGTCAGGTACAGGACGGCAGGCAGGCTCAGGGTAAGGTACAGGACGGCAGGCTCAGGGTAAGGTACAGGACGGCAGGCTCAGGGTCAGGTACAGGATGGCAGGCTCAGGGTAAGGTACAGGACGGCAGGCTCAGGTTCATGGTACAGAACGGCAGGCAGGCTCAGGGTAAGGTACAGGACGGCAGGCTCAGGGTAAGGTACAGGACGGCAGGCTCAGGGTAAGGTACAGGACGGCAGGCTCAGGGTCAGGTACAGGACGGCAGGCTCAGGGTAAGGTACAAGATGGCAGGCAGGCTCAGGGTAAGGTACAGGACGGCAGGCAGGCTCAGGGTAAGGTACAGGACGGCAGGCAGGCTCAGGATAAGGTACAGGACGGCAGGCAGGTTCAGGGTAAGGTACAGGACGGCAGGCAGGGTCAGGTACAGGACGGCAGGCTCAGGGTAAAGTACAGGACGGCAGGCAGGCTCAGGTTAAGGTACAGGACGGCAGGCAGGCTCAGGGTAAGGTACAGGATGGCAGGCAGTCTCAGGGTAAGGTACAGGATGGCAGGCAGGCTCAGGGTAAGGTACAGGATGGCAGGCAGGCTCAGGGTAAGGTACAGGATGGCAGGCAGGCTCAGGGTAAGGTACAGGACGGCAGGCAGGCTCAGGGGCAGGCAGAGTGGTCAAACAAGACGAAATGGCAACAGACAAACAGAGAACACAGGTATAAATACACCGGGGATAATGGGGAAGATAGGCGACACCTGGAGGGGGGTGGAGACAATTACAAGACAGGTGAAACAGATCAGGGTGTGACAATAGATAATAAACAGGGATGTTCACATCAGCAAACCGCTCGCCCACACGACGGAGCTACCACCATGCTCCTCCTTCATCTTTACAAGTAGAGAGAGGGGGTGGGAGCTACCACCATGCTCCTCATTACAAGTAGAGAGAGGGGGGTTGGAGCTACCACCATGCTCCTCATTACTAGTAGAGAGAGGGGGGGTGGAGCTACCACCATGCTCCTCATTACTAGTAGAGAGAGGGGGGTGGAGCTACCACCATGCTCCTCCTTACTAGTAGAGAGAGGGGGGTGGAGCTACCACCATGCTCCTCCTTCATCTTTACTAGTAGAGAGAGGGGAGTGGAGCTACCACCATGCTCCTCCTTCATCTTTACTAGTAGAGAGAGGGGAGTGGAGCTACCACCATGCTCCTCCTTCATCTTTACTAGTAGACAGAGGGGGGTGGAGCTACCACCATGCTCCTCCTTCATCTTTACTAGTAGAGAGAGGGGGGTGGAGCTACCACCATTCTCCTCCTTCATCTTTACTAGTAGAGAGAGGGGGTGGAGCTACCACCATGCTCCTCCTTAATCTTTACTAGTAGAGAGAGGGGGTGGAGCTACCATCATGCTCCTCCTTCATCTTTACTAGTAGACAGAGGGGGGGTGGAGCTACCACCATGCTCCTCCTTCATCTTTACTAGTAGAGAGAGGGGGTGGAGCTACCACCATGCTCCTCCTTCATCTTTACTAGTAGACAGAGGGGGGGTGGAGCTACCACCATGCTCCTCCTTCATCTTTACTAGTAGACAGAGGGGGGGTGGAGCTACCACCATGCTCCTCCTTCATCTTTACTAGTAGAGAGAGGGGGTGGAGCTACCTCCGTCCCTCCTCTACGCTGTTCCCTCCTCCATTCTCTCTACAACCTATTCTATATAGTGTCAAAGGATTTTCTGATGGAAATGAGAGAGAGGGAAACTAAGGGGTAGGGATGGAGAGGGAGGGTGAGAGAGACAGAGAGGGTGAGAGAGACAGAGAGAGAGAGAGGGAAACTAAGGGGTAGGGATGGAGAGAGAGGGAGGTTGAGAGAGAGAGAGGGAAACTAAGGGGTAGGGATGGAGAGGGAGGGTGGTTGAGAGAAACAGGGTGAGAGAGGGAGAGAGGGAGAGAGACAGAGAGGGAAAAGAGATGCCTGATATACCCGCGTGTGATGTGCTGGTTCTCTCTGTCTGGGAGAGAGGGAAAGAGGGAGGGAGGGAGAGAGGGAAAGAGGGAGAGAGGGAGGCTGAGCGAGAGGGAGGGTGAGCGAGAGAAACACTCTCCAGGGAACCAATGTCTGATCCTGTCTTCAGAGAGGGAGGAAGGGAGAGAGTGTAATGGTTGTCTGATGTGACTTTGATGTTAACTGGTAATACCAGGAGTTACTGTTAAACTAGGTCTAGGGAGGGGGCAGGGCTGTGTGTGTGTGTGTGTGTGTGTGTGTGTGTGTGTGTGTGTGTGTGTGTGTGTGTGTGTGTGTGTGTCCACCACAACACATCAGTGCTGTCCTTTCCCTGCTATCTCTACTGCTTCCTCTGTTCTCTACATCTCTCTCCATGTATCTATCCTCTCCTTCCGTCTGTTCTCTACATCTCTCTCCTTTTATCTCTACTGCCTCCTTCTTCCCTCTGTTCTCTACATCTCTCTCCTTTTATCTCTACTGCCTCCTTCTTCCCTCTGTTCTCTACATCTCTCTCCATGTATCTCTCCTCTTCTTCCCCCTTCCCCTGTCCTCCTCCTCCTCCTCTTCTTCCTCCTTCCCCTGTCCTCCTCCTCCTCCCTCTCCTCCCGTGTATCCCTCCATGATAAGGCTTTTACAGCAGGGTAAAGTGTATCCCTCCATGATAAGGCTTTTACAGCAGGGTAAAGTGTATCCCTCCATGATAAGGCTTTTACAGCAGGGTAAAGTGTAGAGTTTAAATGTATTAAACACCCATTATCTGTGATCAGAGGGTTCTAGAGTGGGTTCTGGTCAAATGTAGTGCACTATGTAGGGAATAGGGTGCCATTTGGCCCTGGTGAAAAGTAGTGCACTATGTAGGGAATAGGGTGCCATTGGGCCCTGGTCTAAAGTAGTGCACTATGTAGGGAATAGGGTACCATAGGGCCCTGGTCTAAAGTAGTGCACTATATAGGGAATAGTGTGCCATTTGGGACTTATATTTAATCTATAAACCCCAGACACAGAGAACAGTCAGAGACCAGGCACAGAGAACAGTCAGAGACACAGAGAACAGTCAGAGACACAGAGAACAGTCAGAGACCAGGCACAGAGAACAGTCAGAGACCAGGCACAGAGAACAGTCAGAGACACAGAGAACAGTCAGAGACCAGACACAGAGAACAGTCAGATACAGAGAGAACAGTCAGAGACCAGACACTGAGAACAGTCAGACACAGAGAACAGTCAGAGACCAGACACAGAGAACAGTCAGAGACACAGAGAACAGTCAGAGACCAGACACAGAGAACAGTCAGAGACCAGACACAGAGAACGTATGGATATCATCAGCAGTTTGGCTGTTGTGTTTGAATATTGAAGTGATAACCTCATCTGTTGACCTCACGTTGTCATGGTGTTGACCTGCAGGTGACCCGGAGGCTCTGAAGAAGAAGAGTTTCACCATGAAGGAAGGAGTGGACTACAGAGTGAAGATACACTTCAAGGTGAGAACATCTGTCACGACTCAGCATTTGACCTAGATGCAGATACAGGAGTCGGATGGTTCGGGTCTCAGAATATTTATTATAACATAGGGACAAAATGGCAGGTCGAGGGCAGGCAGAGGTTCGTAAGTCCAAGACAGAGTCAATCAGGGACAGAACGGCAGGCAGAGGTTCGTAAGTCCAAGACAGAGTCAATCAGGGACAGAACGGCAGGCAGGCTCAGGGCCAGAACGGCAGGCAGAGGTTCGTAAGTCCAAGACAGAGTCAATCAGGGACAGAACGGCAGGCAGAGGTTCGTAAGTCCAAGACAGAGTCAATCAGGGCCAGAATGGCAGGCAGGCTCAGGGCCAGAACGGCAGGCAGGCTCAGGGCCAGAACGGCAGGCAGGCTCAGGGCCAGAACGGCAGGCAGGCTCAGGGCCGGGACAGGCAGGCTCAGGGTCAGGACAGACAGGCAGGCTCAGGGCCAGAACGGCAGGCAGGCTCAGGGTCAGAACGGCAGGCAGGCTCAGGGCCAGAACGGCAGGCAGGCTCAGGGCCAGGACAGGCAGAAAGGTTGGAACCGGGAAGACTAGAAAACTACAACTGGAACAGGAGAAACAGGAAACACGCTGGTAAGACCTGACAAAACAAGATGAACTGGCAACAGACAACCAGAAAACCAGGTATAAATACACTGGGGATAATGGAGGGAAATAGGAGACACCTGGTGGGGGGGGAGATAAGCACAAGACTGGTGAAACAGATCAGGGATCAATCTCCTCTTCACCTTTCTGTTCTGCTCTGTTTGGTTCTGTTCTTCTCTGCTCTGTTTGGTTCTGTTCTTCTCTGCTCTGTTTGGTTCTGTTCTTCTCTGCTCTGTTTGGTTCTGTTCTTCTCTGCTCTGTTTGGTTCTGTTCTTCTCTGCTCTGTTTGGTTCTGTTCTTCTCTGCTCTGTTTGGTTCTGTTATGTTCTTCTCTGCTCTGTTTGGTTCTGTTCTTCTCTGCTCTGTTTGGTTCTGTTCTTCTCTGCTCTGTTTGGTTCTGTTCTTCTCTGCTCTGTTTGGTTCTGTTCTTCTCTGCTCTGTTTGGTTCTGTTATGTTCTTCTCTGCTCTGTTTGGTTCTGTTCTTCTCTGCTCTGTTTGGTTCTGTTATGTTCTGCTCTCTTCTCTTCTCTTTTTTATTTATTTTTATTTCACCTTTATTTAACCAGGTAGGCTAGTTGAGAACACCTTTATTTAACCAGGTAGGCTAGTTGAGAACACCTTTATTTAACCAGGTAGGCTAGTTGAGAACACCTTTATTTAACCAGGTAGGCTAGTTGAGAACACCTTTATTTAACCAGGTAGGCCAGGTGAGAACACCTTTATTTAACCAGGTAGGCCAGGTGAGAACACCTTTATTTAACCAGGTAGGCCAGGTGAGAACAAGTTCTCATTTACAACTGCGACCTGGTCAAGATAAAGCATAGCAGTGTGACATAAAGGAGGAGGCAAAATAATTACAATCAAAGCAAATTAACACTGGAGTGATAGATGTGCAGATGATGATGTGCAAGTAGAGATATTGGGATGCAAAAGAGCAAGAAGATAAATAACAATATGGGGATGAGGTAGTTCGGTGTGCTATTTACAGATAGGCTGTGTACAGGTACAGTGAGCTGACAGCTGATGCTTAAAGTTAGAGAGGGAGATATGAGTCTCCAGCTTCAGTGATTTTTGCAATTCCTTCCAGTCATTGGCAGCAGAGAACTGGAAGGAAAGGCGGCCAAAGGAGGTGTTGGCTTTGGGGATGACCAGTGGGGCTTTGGTGACAAAACGGATGGCACTGTGATAGACTACATCCAGTTTGCTGAGTAGGGTTTTGGAGGCTATTTTGTAAATGACATCGTCGAAGTCAAGGATCGATAGGATAGTCAGTTTTACGAGGGTATGAGGAGACGCATACAAAGCTCTCCCTCGCCCTCCGTTTGGCAAACCTGACCATAATTCTATCCTCCTGATTCCTGCTTACAAGCAAAAATTGAAGCAGGAAGCAGCAGTGACTCGATCAATAAAAAAGTGGTCAAAGGAAGCAGTTGCTAAGCAACAGGACTGTTATGCTAGCACAGACTGGAAAATGTTCCGGGATTCCTCTCCGATGGCATTGAGGAGTACCCCACATCTGTCATTGGCTTCATCAATAAGTGCATCGATGACGTCGTTCCCCACAGTGACCGTATGTACATACCCCAACCAGAAGCCATGGATTACAGGCACCATCCGCACTGAGTTAAAGGCGAAAGCTGGCGCTTTCAAGAAGCAGGACTCTAACCCGGAAGCTATGGATTACAGGCAACATCCGCACTGAGTTAAAGGCGAAAGCTGGCGCTTTCAAGAAGCAGGACTCTAACCCGGAAGCTATGGATTACAGGCAACATCCGCACTGAGTTAAAGGCGAAAGCTGGCGCTTTCAAGAAGCAGGACTCTAACCCGGAAGCTATGGATTACAGGCAACATCCGCACTGAGTTAAAGGCGAAAGCTGGCGCTTTCAAGAAGCAGGACTCTAACCCGGAAGCTATGGATTACAGGCAACATCCGCACTGAGTTAAAGGCGAAAGCTGGCGCTTTCAAGAAGCAGGACTCTAACCCGGAAGCTATGGATTACAGGCAACATCCGCACTGAGTTAAAGGCGAAAGCTGGCGCTTTCAAGAAGCAGGACTAACCCGGAAGCTATGGATTACAGGCAACATCCGAACTGAGTTAAAGGCGAAAGCTGGCGCTTTCAAGAAGCAGGACTAACCCGGAAGCTATGGATTACAGGCAACATCCGCACTGAGTTAAAGGCGAAAGCTGGCGCTTTCAAGAAGCAGGACTAACCCGGAAGCTATGGATTACAGGCAACATCCGCACTGAGTTAAAGGCGAAAGCTGGCGCTTTCAAGAAGCAGGACTCTAACCCGGAAGCTATGGATTACAGGCAACATCCGCACTGAGTTAAAGGCGAAAGCTGGCGCTTTCAAGAAGCAGGACTCTAACCCGGAAGCTATGGATTACAGGCAACATCCGCACTGAGTTAAAGGCGAAAGCTGGCGCTTTCAAGAAGCAGGACTCTAACCCGGAAGCTATGGATTACAGGCAACATCCGCACTGAGTTAAAGGCGAAAGCTGGCGCTTTCAAGAAGCAGGACTCTAACCCGGAAGCTATGGATTACAGGCAACATCCGCACTGAGTTAAAGGCGAAAGCTGGCGCTTTCAAGAAGCAGGACTCTAACCCGGAAGCTATGGATTACAGGCAACATCCGCACTGAGTTAAAGGCGAAAGCTGGCGCTTTCAAGAAGCAGGACTCTAACCCGGAAGCTATGGATTACAGGCAACATCCGCACTGAGTTAAAGGCGAAAGCTGGCGCTTTCAAGAAGCAGGACTCTAACCCGGAAGCTATGGATTACAGGCAACATCCGCACTGAGTTAAAGGCGAAAGCTGGCGCTTTCAAGAAGCAGGACTCTAACCCGGAAGCTATGGATTACAGGCAACATCCGCACTGAGTTAAAGGAGAAAGCTGGCGCTTTCAAGAAGCAGGACTAACCCGGAAGCTATGGATTACAGGCAACATCCGCACTGAGTTAAAGGCGAAAGCTGGCGCTTTCAAGAAGCAGGACTAACCCGGAAGCTATGGATTACAGGCAACATCCGCACTGAATTAAAGGCGAAAGCTGGCGCTTTCAAGAAGCAGGACTAACCCGGAAGCTATGGATTACAGGCAACATCCGCACTGAGTTAAAGGCGAAAGCTGGCGCTTTCAAGAAGCAGGACTCTAACCCGGAAGCTATGGATTACAGGCAACATCCGCACTGAGTTAAAGGCGAAAGCTGGCGCTTTCAAGAAGCAGGACTCTAACCCGGAAGCTATGGATTACAGGCAACATCCGCACTGAGTTAAAGGCGAAAGCTGGCGCTTTCAAGAAGCAGGACTAACCCGGAAGCTTATAATATATCCTGCAAAGCCCTCCGACGAACCATCAAACAGGCAAAGCTTCAATACAGGACTAAGATTGAGTCGTACTACACCGGTTCTGACGCTCGTCAGATGTGGCAGAGCCTGCAAACCATTACAGACTATAAAGGGAAGCACAGCTGAGAACTGCCCAGTGACACGAGCCTACCTACCAGATGAGCTAAACTACTTCTATGCTCGCTTCGAGGCAAATAACACTGAAAAATATGCATGAGAGCACCAGCTGTTCTGGAAGACTGTGTGATCAAGCTCTCCTCAGCCGATGTGAGTAAGACCTTTAAACAGGTCAACATTCACAAGGCCGCAGGGCCAGACGGATTACCAGGACGTGTACTGCGAGCATGTGCTGACCAACTGGCAGGTGTCTTCACTGACATTTTCAACTTGTCCCTGACTTAGTCTGTAATACCAACATGTTTTAAGCAGACCACCATAGTCCCTGTTCCCAAGAACACTAAGGTAACCTGCCTAAATGACTACCGACCCGTAGCACTCACATCTGTAGCCATGGAGTGCTTTAAAAGGCTGGTCATGGCTCACATCAACACCATTATCCCAGAAACCCTAGACCCACTCGACTTTGCATACCCGTCCTAACAGATCTACAGATGATGCAATCTCTATTGCACTCCACACTGCCCTTTCCCACCTGGACAAAAGGAACACCAATGAAAATGCTATTCATTGACTACAGCTCAGTGTTCAACACCATAGTGCCCCCAAAGCTCATCAATAAGCTAAGGACCCTCGGACTAAACACCTCCCTTTGCAACTGGATCCTGGACTTCCTGACGGGCCGCCCCCAGGTGATGAGGTTAGGTAACAACACATTTGCCATGCTGATCCTCAACACAGGGGCCCCTCAGGGGTGTGTGCTCAGTCCCCTAATGTACTCCCTGTTCACTCATGACTGCACAGCCAGGCACGACTCCAACACATCATCAAGTTTGCCGATGGCAAAACAGTGGTAGGCCTGATCACCGACAACGACGAGACAGCCTATAGGGAGGTCAGAGACCTGGCCGTGTGGTGCCATGACAACAACCTCTCCTCAATGTGATCAAGACAAAGGAGATGATTGTGGACTACAGGAAAACGAGGACCGAGCACGCCCCCATTCTCATCGACGGGGCTGTAGTGGAGCAGGTTGAGAGCTTCAAGTTCCTTGGTGTCCACGTCACCAGCAAACTAACATAGTCCAAGCATACCAAGACAGTTGTGAAGAGGGCACGACAAAACCTATTCCCCCTCAAGAGACTGAAAAGATTTGGCATGGGTCCTCAGATCCTCAAAAGGTTCTACACCTGCACCATCGAGACTGCATCCTGACTGCCTGGTATAGCAACTGCTCGGCCTCCGACCGCAAGGCACTACAGAGGGTAGTGCGAACGGCCCAGTACATCACTTGGGTCAAGCTTCCTGCCATCCAGGACCTCTATACCAGGCGGTGTCAGGCTACGGCATGTCTGCTCGTCTATAAAGGTACAAAAGGGCTTTTTAAATGCCAACAGGAAACCTTCTCTGGAGATGGTTTAGAAGCACCATTGAACAGGCAGCGGGACTGACTTCCATCACTAGGCCACCAAAACAACTGTTAGGGATTTTTTGCCTCAAATGGCACCCTATTCCATATATAGTGCACTACTTTAGACCAGGGCCTATAGGGCTAAGGGCACTACTTTAGACCAGGGCCTATAGGACTGAGGGCACTACTTTAGACCAGGACCTATAGGACTAAGGGCACTACTTTAGACCAGGGCCTATAGGGCTAAGGGCACTACTTTAGACCAGGACCTATAGGGCTAAAGACACTTCTTTAGACCAGGGTCTATAGGACTAAGGGCACTACTTTAGACCAGGGTCTATAGGGCTGAGGGCACTACTTTAGACCGGGACCTATAGGGCTGAGGGCGCTACTTTAGACCAGGGTCTATAGGACTAAGGGCACTACTTTAGACCAGGACCTATAGGGCTGAGGGCACTACTTTAGACCAGGACCTATAGGACTAAGGGCACTACTTTAGACCAGGGTCTATAGGGCTGAGGGCACTACTTTAGACCAGGACCTATAGGGCTGAGGGCACTACTTCAGACCAGGGCCTATAGGACTAAGAGCACTACTTTAGACCAGGGTCTATAGGACTAAGGGCACTACTTTAGACCAGGACCTATAGGGCTGAGGGCGCTACTTTAGACCAGGGCCTATAGGACTAAGGGCACTACTTTAGACCAGGGTCTATAGGGCTAAGGGCCCTGGTCAAACATTGTGCACTGAATAGGGAGTAGGGTGTCATGTAAAGTTGCCTCTTGATGAGACTTCATATACGATAACTCTCCTCTCCTTTCCTTTCCTTTCTCTCCTCTCCTCTCCTCTCCTCTCCTCTCCTCTCCTCTCCTCTCCTCTCCCCTCCTCCAATCTCTCCTCTCCTCTCCTCTCCCCTCCTCCAATCTCTCCTCTCCTCTCCTCTCCTCTCCTCTCCTCTCCTCTCCTCCAATCTCTCCTCTCCCCTCCTCTAATCTCTCCCCTCCTCCAATCTCTCCTCTCCCCTCCTCTAATCTCTCCCCTCCTCTAATCTCTCCCCTCCTCCAATCTCTCCTCTCCCCTCCTCTCCTCTCCTCTCCCCTCCTCCAATCTCTCCTCTCCCCTCCTCTCCTCTCCCCTCCTCTCCTCTCCTCTCCTCTCCTCTCCTCTCCTCTCCTCTCCTCTCCTCTCCTCTCCTCTCCTCTCCTCTCCTCTCCTCTCCTCTCCTCTCCTCTCCTCTCCCCTCCCCTCCCCTCCTCTCCTCTCCTCTCCTCTCCTCCAATCTCTCCTCTCCTCTCCTCTCCCCTCCTCCAATCTCTCCTCTCCCCTCCTCTCCTCTCCTCTCCTCTCCTCTCCTCTCCCCTCCTCTCCTCTCCAATCTCCTCTCCTCTCCTCTCCTCTCCCCTCCTCCTCTCATCTCCTCCATATAAGTTCATACTGTGTTTAAATGCATTTCAGATTTCCAGTCCCAATGAATTTACATTGTTTATTTATTGCTCCTGATAACTCCCCTCCCCTCCCCTCCCTTCCCCTCCCTTCCTCCTCTCCTCTCCCCTTCCCTCCCCTCCCCTCCTCTCCTCTCCAGGTTAACAGGGATATTGTGTCTGGGCTGAAGTACGTCCATCTGACCTACAGGAAAGGAATCAGAGGTAAGGAGGACCCCATTTTGTGCCGAGCTGTGGATACGCTGTGCTGTTTAGGCTCATAGACCGTGTCAGTTTCTGATACATACACCTAAACCCTGGCTAGCAAGGGTGCAACTGAGCTGCCATTTTATGTGTTGTCATCGACACAAGACATCACAGTTTCCACACGTACACCTAATTCCGGGTTAACAGCGATGCAACTGAGCTGCCATTTGGTGTGTTGTCATCGACACAAGATGTCAGTTTCCCCCACATTCACCTAAAACCTGACTACCAACTGTTCAACTGAGCCTCCATTTGGTGTGTTGTCACTGACACAAATTGTCACAGTTTCCCCCACATTCACCTCAAACCTGTCTAGCAAGTGTGCAACTGAGCGTCCATTTTGTGTCATGCAGTGGACAAGGCGGTGTACATGGTGGGCAGCTACGGGCCGCGGGTGGAGGAGCACGAGTTCATGACCCCGGTGGAGGAGGCGCCCAAAGGCATGATTGTCAGAGGCAGCTACCACATCAAGTCCCACTTCACCGACGACGACAAGACCGACCACCTCTCATGGGAGTGGAACCTGGGGATCAAGAAGGACTGGGACGAATAGAGAGGAGACTCATTTCTCTCTCCCTCCTTCCCTCTCCCTGTGTCTCCACCTCTCCCTTTCCCCTTCCTTCCTTCCTTCCTTCCTTCCTTCCTTCCTTCCTTCCTTCCTTCCTTCCTTCCTTCCTTCCTTCCTTCTTACCCCTTCTCTCTCCCGTCTCCCCCACTTTCATCCCTCCTTCCTCCATCAAGAAGGACTGGGATGGATAGAGACCTCATCCTTCCCTCCATGCTTCCCTCTCCCTGTGTCTCCCCTCTCCCTCCTTCTCTCCCTCTTCATTTAGAAGGACTGGGATGGATAGAGACCCCATCCTTCTCTCCATGCTTCCCTCTCCCTGTGTCTCCCCTCTCCCTCTTCATTTAGAAGGACTGGGATGGATAGAGACCTCATCCTTCTCTCCCTCTTCATTTAGAAGGACTGGGATCCTCTCCCCCCTCCCTCCAAGGCCCACCTGTATAATAGTAAAAGACAGAGGCCGGTATGAAAGGTGTAAACAGGAAGTTAGGTTAGGCACGGTCTAGAACGGGACAGAGAGGATGTTGTCATAAACCAAACCAGTATCACATCATAGTAGACAACCGAACATCGTGGGCTACAACCCAAAATGGCCCCCTATTCCCTATATAGTGCACTACCCGCAGGGCTCTGGTTAAAAGTAGTGCACTATGTAGGGAATAGGGGGCCATTTTGGGAGGCAGGGGGTGTGAGCTGTAGGTGGAGATCCACTTGTCTATGTGTGATGTAATCTGATGCTCTGTACTACAGTGTGTTAACTGAAGGGGATCAAATGAAGTTAAACCCGTGGGACTCACTCATACAGTGACGTTGGAGTATGGAGATGTATTTACACCCCATAGTGGGAGAGGCACATTCTAGAAGGTTATTCTAAAGTGTTCTATTCGGAAATTGCCAGTTCAACAAGGTTTCAAGGAGCAGCCCTTTGTAATGTTAGTTATCAGTTAGAATGTTTGACAACAGTGTGTCTCATACTCCTCAAGAAGTTACCATCTTCTAAGTCCTACATCTAGAATGACCATCTTCTAAGTCCTACATCTAGAATGACCATCTTCTAAGTTCTAGTTCTAGAATGACCATCTTCTAAGTTCTAGTTCTAGAATGACCATATTCTAAGTTCTAGTTCTAGAATGACCATCTTCTAAATTCTAGTTCTAGAATGACCATCTTCTAAGTTCTACATCTAGAATGACCATCTTCTAAGTTCTACATCTATAATTACCATCTTCTAAGTCCTACGTCTAGAATGACCATCTTCTAAGTTATAGTTATAGAAATATCATCTTCTAAGTTCTACATCTAGAATGACCATCTTCTAAGTCCTACATCTAGAATTACCATCTTCTAAGTCCTACATCTAGAATGACCATCTTCTAAGTTCTACATCTAGAATGACCATCTTCTAAGTCCTACATCTAGAATTACCATCTTCTAAGTCCTACATCTAGAATGACCATCTTCTAAGTCCTACATCTAGAATGACCATCTTCTAAGTTCTAGTTCTAGAATGACCATCTTCTAAATTCTAGTTCTAGAATGACCATCTTCTAAGTCCTACATCTAGAATGACCATCTTCTAAGTTCTACATCTAGAATGACTATCTTCTAAGTTCTACATCTAGAATGACCATCTTCTAAGTCCTACATCTAGAATGACCATCTTCTAAGTTCTACATCTAGAATGACTATCTTCTAAGTTCTAGTTCTAGAATGACCATCTTCTAAGTTCTAGTTCTAGAATGACCATATTCTAAGTTCTAGTTCTAGAATGACCATCTTCTAAATTCTAGTTCTAGAATGACCATCTTCTAAGTTCTACATCTAGAATGACCATCTTCTAAGTTCTACATCTATAATTACCATCTTCTAAGTCCTACGTCTAGAATGACCATCTTCTAAGTTATAGTTATAGAAATATCATCTTCTAAGTTCTACATCTAGAATGACCATCTTCTAAGTCCTACATCTAGAATTACCATCTTCTAAGTCCTACATCTAGAATGACCATCTTCTAAGTTCTACATCTAGAATGACCATCTTCTAAGTCCTACATCTAGAATGACCATCTTCTAAGTTCTAGTTCTAGAATGACCATCTTCTAAATTCTAGTTCTAGAATGACCATCTTCTAAGTCCTACATCTAGAATGACCATCTTCTAAGTTCTACATCTAGAATGACTATCTTCTAAGTTCTACATCTAGAATGACCATCTTCTAAGTCCTACATCTAGAATGACCATCTTCTAAGTTCTACATCTAGAATGACTATCTTCTAAGTTATAGTTCTAGAATGACCATCTTCTAAGTCCTACATCTAGAATCTAATTTCTGTTACTGTGTCTTTCAGTTGCCTTCTGTCTCTGTTATACTTGACACACCTGAGCTGTTATTGGATTCATGTAAAACAACATGGTTTCACGCTGTCTGGAGGAGTTTTACCATGGTAACATATCAACAGACAACTGTTGTTTTCTCAGGTTTGTCCTTATAGTTGCTCTATTTTTTCAATGCTGCTTGAATGTCATTTCCCCAATGTCTGCCTCTTTGCCTATTGAGAGAGTTGCTCTTTAAAAGATAACGCCATTCACCATGTATCAACCATCTCCCATTAAACATCATGTAAACATCCTGAGGAAGCCTGTTGTCTGGCTATGATGAAGAAAATGTGATTGTGATGTGTACAATATGCTCTGTAGTAGTCGCTACAGAATACAGCCCAACAGAAGTAGCCTACACAGTGTCTTTACCTCTCTGTTAGGTAGTGACCCTGAGACATATCTATACAGTACAGTAGAGGGTCAACTGGGTTGGAGGTTCCTTAATGGGCGCCACTGTTAGCACCCAAAGTATCATGACATGATTATTCCAGTCAGAATGTAAATTAGAATGTTACGATGGTGATTGGTTAGCCTGGGTATATCAGTATGCTTGGACCATCATGTCACTCCTAGCTACTTCCTGGCATCCAAACATGACAATGAATGGAATGATGGCACAACACTGATCTGGGAGCAGCAGGTTAGACACTGATCTGGGAGCAGCAGGTTAGACACTGATCTGGGAGCAGCAGGTTAGACACTGATCTGGGAGCAGCAGGTTAGACACTGATCTGGGAGCAGCAGGTTAGACACTGATCTGGGAGCAGCAGGTTAGACACTGATCTGGGAGCAGCAGGTTAGCGTTTGGTGCCAGCACGGAGGTTAGACACTGATCTGGGAGCAGCAGGTTAGACACTGATCTGGGAGCAGCAGGTTAGCGTTTGGTGCCAGCACGGAGGTTAGACACTGATCTGGGAGCAGCAGGTTAGACACTGATCTGGGAGCAGCAGGTTAGTCACTGATCTGGGAGCAGCAGGTTAGACACTGATCTGGGAGCAGCAGGTTAGCGTTTGGTGCCAGCACGGAGGTTAGACACTGATCTGGGAGCAGCAGGTTAGCGTTTGGTGCCAGTGGTTAGTTTGCTGAAGTGTAGTGTATATCTGTTGCTCGGGGTCACTGTCCCCCTTTAACACCAAGCATGAGGCCTAAAGACAGCGATGGACTCGGGTAACGAACTAATGAAACAGAAGAGAACCCCGTTCTATCTACGACGTGACCCGTTTTGTCCTGTCATGGAAACTCAGTGGATGAGGTCTTCGAGATTTGATCGATGCTGTCTTTCCCCCCCCCCAAAAAAACGTCAAAACGTCCTTGTCACTATTGTGTGAAGTCTTATGGTGTTGTAAGTGTTGATGATGATGATGATGATGATATTGATGATCATGATATTGATGACGACGATGATCATGAGATTGATGATGATGATGATGATGATATTTATGATGATGACGATGATGATCATGATATTGATGATGATGACGATGATGATCATGATTTTGATGATGATCATGATCATGATATTGATGATGATGATCATGATATTGATGATCATGATATTGATGATGATGATGATGATGATATTGATGATGATGATCATGATGATAATATTGATGATCATGATATTGATGATCATGATATTGATGATGATGATCATGATGATAATATTGATGATGATGATCATGATATTGATGATCATGATATTGATGATGATGATCATGATGATAATATTGATGATGATGATCATGATATTGATGATCATGATATTGATGATGATCATGATGATAATATTGATGATGATGATCATTATATTGATGATCATGATATTGATGATCATGATATTGATGATGATGATGATGATCATGATGATAATATTGATGATGATGATCATGATATTGATGATGATGATGATCATGATGATAATATTGATGATGATGATCATGATATTGATGATCATGATATTGATGATGATGATATTGATGATGCCATTCAAAATGGTGGCGAACCCAGAAGTAACTGTAACGTGGGCTTGTTGAGTGTTGCATGGTTTCACATCTCTTCTTTCTTTAAAGACTGTTTTACTGTCACGTTGTGATTTTGAAATGAAAAAAACCAACCTGCAGATTGAAATGGGTTGCCAAGGATACCGCAGATATTTACAGGGATTTAGATCAAAAATACCTTTGTTATTACTACTGTGGCTGTGTTCCAAATGGACTCTAATTCCCTTTATAGAGGGTTAACCTGGACCCATAGAGAGTCATTCTGTTCCCTTTATAGAGTGTTAACCTGGACCCATAGAGAGTCATTCTTTTCCCCTTTATAGAGTGTTAACTTGGACCCATAGAGAGTCATTCTATTCCCCTTTATAGAGTGTTAACTTGGACCCATAGAGAGTCATTCTATTCCCCTTTATAGAGTGTTAACTTGGACCCATAGAGAGTCATTCTATTCCCCTTTATAGAGTGTTAACTTGGACCCATAGAGAGTCATTCTATTCCCCTTTATAGTGTGTTGACTTGGACCCATAGAGAGTCATTCTATTCCCCTTTATAGAGTGTTAACTTGGACCCATAGAGAGTCATTATATTCCCCTTTATAGAGTGTTAACCTGGACCCATAGAGTCATTCTGTCCCCTTTATAGAGTGTTAACCTGGACCCATAGAGAGTCATTCTATTAACCTGGACCCATAGTCATTCTGTTCCCTTTATAGAGTGTTAACCTGGACCCATAGAGTGTCATTCACAGGGTGATTAACAGGACAAACACAATGCTAGATTCAGATATATACACATGATTAGGTGTCTGGTCTATTCAGGGCTCTGGTTAAAAGTAGTGGACTATATAGGGAATAGGGCTGTAGTATAAAGTAGTGCACTATATAGGGAATAGGGCTGCAGTATAAAGTAGTGCACTATATAGGGAATAGGGCTGTAGTATAAAGTATTGCACTATATAGGGAATAGGGCTGTAGTATAAAGTAGTGCACTATATAGGGAATAGGGCTGTAGTATAAAGTAGTGCACTATATAGGGAATAGGGCTGTAGTATAAAGTAGTGCACTATATAGGGAATAGGGCTGTAGTATAAAGTAGTGCACTATATAGGGAATAGGGCTGTAGTATAAAGTAGTGCACTATATACGGAATAGGGCTGTAGTATAAAGTAGTGCACTATATAGGGAATAGGGCTGTAGTATAAAGTAGTGCACTATATAGGGAATAGGGCTGTAGTATAAAGTAGTGCACTATATAGGGAATAGGGCTGTAGTATAAAGTAGTGCACTATATAGGGAATAGGGCTGTAGTATAAAGTAGTGCACTATATAGGGAATAGGGCTGTAGTATAAAGTAGTGCACTATATAGGGAATAGGGCTGTAGTATAAAGTAGTGCACTATATAGGGAATAGGGCTGTAGTATAAAGTATTGCACTATATAGGGAATAGGGCTGTAGTATAAAGTAGTGCACTATATAGGGAATAGGGCTGTAGTATAAAGTAGTGCACTATATAGGGAATAGGGCTGTAGTATAAAGTAGTGCACTATATAGGGAATAGGGCTGTAGTATAAAGTAGTGCACTATATAGGGAATAGGGCTGTAGTATAGAGTAGTGCACTATATAGGGAATAGGGCCCTGGTCTAAAGGAGTACACTATATAGGGAACATGGCTCTGGTCTAAAGGAGTACACTATATAGGGAACATGGCTCTGGTCTAAAGTAGTGCACTATATAGTGAATAAGGGGCCATATTGGATACAGCCTCTATGTGAGTTTGGTTGGGCACAAGCCTGGGCCTGTAGTATAAAGTAGTGCACTATATAGGGAATAGGGCTGTAGTATAAAGTAGTGCACTATATAGGGAATAGGGCTCTGGTCTAAAGTAGTGCACTATATAGGGAATAGGGCTCTGGTCTAAAGGAGTACACTATATAGGGAACATGGCTCTGGTCTAAAGTAGTGCACTATATAGGGAATAAGGGGCCATATTGGACACAAGCCTGGGCCTGTGTGTAAAGTAGTGCACTATATAGTGAATAAGGGGCCATATTGGACACAAGCCTGGGCCTGTGTGTAAAGTAGTGCACTATATAGTGAATAAGGGGCCATATTGGACACAAGCCTGGGCCTGTGTGTAAAGTAGTGCACTATATAGTGAATAAGGGGCCATATTGGACACAAGCCTGGGCCTGTGTGTAAAGTAGTGCACTATATAGTGAATAAGGGGCCATATCGGACACAAGCCTGGGCCTGTGTGTAAAGGTAGTGCACTATATAGGGAATAAGGGGCCATATTGGACACAAGCCTGGGCCTGTGTGTAAAGTAGTGCACTATATAGTGAATAAGGGGCCATATTGGACACAAGCCTGGGCCTGTGTGTAAAGTAGTGCACTATATAGTGAATAAGGGGCCATATTGGACACAAGCCTGGGCCTGTGTGTAAAGTAGTGCACTATATAGTGAATAAGGGGCCATATTGGACACAAGCCTGGGCCTGTGTGTAAAGTAGTGCACTATATAGTGAATAAGGGGCCATATTGGACACAAGCCTGGGCCTGTGTGTAAAGTAGTGCACTATATAGGGAATAAGGGGCCATATTGGACACAAGCCTGGGCCTGTGTGTAAAGTACTTCTGCATTCTAAAGTGTTGGTATCCCAGCATCTTGTATCTTTTAATAAAGGTGATTTAATCAGCCACTTCCTGTCTGTCTGAACATGTGGACTCAACATCATTCCAAATAAGGCACTCGAATAAGCGGACGATAGGTGAAGGTACACTCTATATATACACCCTTTCAAATTTAGCGGATTTGGCTATTTCAGCCACACCCGCTGCTGACATGTGTATGAAATCGAGCACCCAGCCATGAAATCTCCGTAGACACTCGGCAGTACCGTTCTGTGAGCTTGTGTGGCCTACCACATCGCGGTTGAGTCGTTATTGCTCCTAGGCGTTTCCCACTTCACAATAACAGCACTTACAGTTGACCCGGGCAGCTCTAGAAGGGCAGTAGTTTGACAAACTGACTTGTTGGAAAGGTGGCATCCTATGACGGTGCCACGTTGAAAGTCACTGAAGTCTTCAATAAGGCCATTCTACTGCCAATGTTTGTCTGTGGAGATTGCATGACTGTCTGCTCGATTTTATACACCTGTCAGCAACAGGTGTGGCTGAATTATTCGATTCCACTGATTTGAAGGCGTGTCCACATACTGCTGGTTATATAGTGTATTCCCCTGGTACATTACTCAGGTCTCACCAGTCCATTTATGCTGCTCTGGCGCCATCCTGTGGACTTCTGGGAACACAACTTCAACTCCGTTACATTCAATGAATCACACAAAGAGCCACCGGACTGGAGCACAACGCAGTCTGAATCAGGTACTTATATGGATAAAGACACTGTCATATCACTGAATCTCAGTTTAAATCAGGGTTTTTAACAGAACAGGTCATTACAAGTAAAAACTTTCCTCAATTAGGTTTTATTTATTCATCTAATAAAATAAGTGAAAGACAGTACAGATATAACCTGGTATCAACAGTGTTCAGGTTGGAAGACAGTACAGATATAACCTGGTATCAACAGTGTTCAGGTTGGGAGACAGTACAGATATAAACTGGTATCAACAGTGTTCAGGTTGGAAGACAGTACAGATATAAACTGGTATCAACAGTGTTCAGGTTGGGAGACAGTACAGATATAACCTGGTATCAACAGTGTTCAGGTTGGTGTTCAGGTTGGAAGACAGTACAGATATAAACTGGTATCAACAGTGTTCAGGTTGGGAGACAGTACAGATATAAACTGGTATCAACAGTGTTCAGGTTGGTGTTCAGGTTGGAAGACAGTACAGATATAACCTGGTATCAACAGTGTTCAGGTTGGGAGACAGTACAGATATAAACTGGTATCAACAGTGTTCAGGTTGGTGTTCAGGTTGGAAGACAGTACAGATATAAACTGGTATCAACAGTGTTCAGGTTGGAAGACAGTACAGATATAACCTGGTATCAACAGTGTTCAGGTTGGAAGACAGTACAGATATAAACTGGTATCAACAGTGTTCAGGTTGGAAGACAGTACAGATATAAACTGGTATCAACAGTGTTCAGGTTGGAAGACAGTACAGATATAAACTGGTATCAACAGTGTTCAGGTCGGTGTTCAGGTTGGGAGACAGTACAGATATAACCTGGTATCAACAGTGTTCAGGTTGGAAGACAGTACAGATATAACCTGGTATCAACAGTGTTCAGGTTGGGAGACAGTACAGATATAACCTGGTATCAACAGTGTTCAGGTTGGGAGACAGTACAGATATAACCTGGTATCAACAGTGTTCAGGTTGGAAGACAGTACAGATATAACCTGGTATCAACAGTGTTCAGGTTGGAAGACAGTACAGATATAAACTGGTGTCAACAGTGTTCAGGTTGGAAGACAGTACAGATATAAACTGGTATCAACAGTGTTCAGGTTGGTGTTCAGGTTGGAAGACAGTACAGATATAAACTGGTATCAACAGTGTTCAGGTTGGTGTTCAGGTTGGAAGACAGTACAGATATAAACTGGTATCAACAGTGTTCAGGTTGGAAGACAGTACAGATATAAACTGGTATCAACAGTGTTCAGGTTGGAAGACAGTACAGATATAAACTGGTGTCAACAGTGTTCTGGTTGGTGTTCAGGTTGGAAGACAGTACAGATATAACCTGGTATCAACAGTGTTCAGGTTGGAAGACAGTACAGATATAACCTGGTATCAACAGTGTTCAGGTTGGAAGACAGTACAGATATGAACTGGTATCAACAGTGTTCAGGTTGGTGTTCAGGTTGGAAGACAGTACAGATATACAGTGCCTTGCGAAAGTATTCGGCCCCCTTGAACTTTGCGACCTTTTGCCACATTTCAGGCTTCAAACATAAAGATATAAAACTGTATTTTTTTGTGAAGAATCAACAACAAGTGGGACACAATCATGAAGTGGAACGACATTTATTGGATATTTCAAACTTTTTTAACAAATCAAAAACTGAAAAATTGGGCCACATTCTTATCGGCAGACAACAGCCTTGGTGTCTCAAATGACTGCCTCGCCTGGTTCACCAACTACTTCTTAGACAGAGTTCAGTGTGTCAAATTGGAGGGCCTGTTGTCCGGACCTTTGGCAGTCTCTATGGGGGTACCACAGAGTTCAATTCTCGGGCCGACTCTTTTCTCTGTATACATCAATGATGTCGCTCTTGCTGCTGGTGATTCTCTTATCCACCTCTACGTAGACGACACCATTCTGTATACTTCGGGCCCCTTCCCTGGACACAGTGTTAACTAACCTCCTTCAATGCCACACAACTCTCCTTCCGTGGCCTCCAACTGCTCTTAAATGCAAGTAAGACTAAATGCATGCGCTTCAACCGATCGCTGCCCGCACCCGCCAACCCGCCGACTAGCATCACTACTCTGGACGGTTCTGACTTAGAATATGTGGACAACTACAAATGCCTAGGAGTCTGGTCCGTGTGGAAGTTGCAGCGATGAGACAAGACTATAACTACCAATTGGAAACCATGAAATTGGGGAGAAAAAACCAACAAGATCAATGATTTGTAAATGAAACCCGTTTTAACAACTCAGTGTGGTGATTCATTATATTAATGAATGACTCTAGTTGACAATGTCTGTCAACTTCAATGGTGTTTATTCATGAATATATACAATCATATGTTTGACACACTAGAAAAATATTCTACATTGTTGCTCCAGTGTGTCTTACTGAACATGACCCTGATTAGAGTGATACATCATGTTGTGTTTGACACAGGGACACTGAGGTATCATCATGAACCCTAAACCCTGGATAGAGGGGCTCAGTGAACGTGGAGGTGAATGTGTGCAGGTGGGTCAGTGTGTCAGAGGAGGCTCTATAGAAGGACAGAGTGCCGTCTGGCCAGTCCAGATACACTCCTACTCTGTGGGAGCTGGAGTAGAGGACGTCTATGGTAGTGTCATTATTATTGTGACAGGCAATATAACTGTAGTCAGAGCAGTCCAGACTCCAGGACTTGTCATTGTATCCAAGACCACAGTCCTCAACCCTTCCTCTCCTGTTGATTCCTTTATATGTCACTCCTATATCAGCCCTTCTCCCACTCCACTCTACCTCCCAGTAACAGCGCCCGGTCAGACCCTCTCTACACAGCACCTGTTCATAGTCCTCAAATCTCTTTGGGTGATCAGGATACGGCTGCTCCTCTGTCCTACATGTCACCTTTCTGTTCTCCTCAGACAGAGAGAGGAGTCTGTTTACTGTGTTTGGGTCCAGTGTGAGATCACAGACATCTGATGGATGAAACCAGACACAATATTAGAAATCATCATCATTCACATTAGAATGTTAACTCACTTTTTACTAATTCATTTAATGTAGATGTTTCTAGGTATCAAAAGGAGAAGTTAAGGTAACTTGAGACTTGTTGAATGATCATATGTTATACTGTATGGTAATATAAAACACACTAATTCACATTAATTAACCAAGTAAGTAATGATGGTGTCAAATCAATTATTTTTAAACTTTGGTGTCCCTGATTTCTGCTTCTGTAGAACTACAGCTGATATTTAATATAACCAAGTAAGTAATGATGGTGGTCTTTGACTTTGACTTAACTTGAATTAAGACTTATTCTTAGTCCTATTCTTCACCTCAGTCAACACTCACATTTTCTAAGCCCAGGTTTCATTCTGTTCTCTCCACCATGTTCCACACTGTAGCGGTAAGCAGAAGAACAGACAGTCATTGAGGGATACACCTGAACACACACACACACACACACACACACACACACACACACACACACACACACACACACACACACACACACACACACACACACACACACACACACACACACACACACACACACACACACACACACACACACACACACACACACACACACACACACACACACACACACACACACACACACACACAACTTTGTCCAAGTGGTGGTAAGAATGTTTGTCTTAACTAGCCTGATGAGTCAAACATGTCTGATATGAACATTGACATAAACCCTCTACATACTTGAGTTTCTCCAGTCTGCAGTGTGGATCCTCCAGTCCAGCAGAGAGCAGTCTGACTCCTGAGTCTCCTGGGTGATTGTAGCTCAGGTCCAGCTCTCTCAGGTGTGAGGGGTTTGACCTCAGAGCTGAGACCAGAGAAGCACAGCCTTCCTCTGTGACTAGACAGCCTGACAGCCTGCAAAGAGTCAAATCATATTAAAATCACACTGATATTCTTTGGTGGTGAAAATAGTGGCAGTAAATAAAAAAATATTCGTAACTCATTTTGTACATAATGTTTCTAAAAACTTTCAAGGAGAGAGACTCTAACCCAGAAGAACCATCAAACAGGCAAAGCTTCAATACAGGACTAAGATCGAGTCGTACTACATCGGTTCTGACGCTCGTCGGATGTGGCAGCGCTTGCAAACCATTACAGACTACAAAGGGAAGCACAGCTGAGAGCTGCCCAGTGACACGAGCCTACCAGATGAGCTTAACTACTTCTATGCTCGCTTCGAGGCAAATAACACTGAAATATGCATGAGAGCACCAGCTGTTCTGGAAGACTGTGTGATCACGTTCTCCTCAGCCGATGTGAGTAAGACCTTTAAACAGGTCAACATTCACAAGGCCGCAGGGCCAGACGGATTACCAGGACGTGTACTGCGAGCATGTGCTGACCAACTGTTAGGTGTCTTCACTGACATTTTCAACCTCTCCCTGTCCGAGTCTGTAATAGCAACATGTTTTAAGCAGACCACCATAGTCCCTGTTCCCAAGAACACTACGGTAAACTGCCTAAATGACTACAGACCCGTAGCACTCACGTCTGTAGCCATGGAGTGCTTTAAAAGGCTGGTAATGGCTCACATCAACAGCATTATGCCAGAAACCCTAGACTCACTCCACTTTGCATACCGGCCTAACAGATCCACAGATCATGCAATCTCTATTGCACTCCACACTGCCTTTTCCCACCTGGACAAAAGGAACATCAATGAAAATGCTATTCATTGACTACAGATCAACGTTCAACACCATAGTGCCCTCAAAGCTCATCAATAAGCTAAGGACCCTGGGACTAAACACCTCCCTCTGCAACTAGATCCTGGACTTCCTGACGGGCCACCCCCAGGTGGTAAGGGTAGGTAACAACACATCTGCCATGCTGATCCTCACCACAGGGGCCCCTCAGGGGTGTGTGCTCAGTCCCCTAATGTACTCCCTGTTCACTCATGGCTGCACGGCCAGGCACGACTCCAACACATCATCAAGTTTGCCGATGGCAAAACAGTGGTAGGCCTGATCACCGACAACGATGAGACAGCCTATAGGGAGGAGGTCAGAGACCTGGCCGTGTGGTTCCAGGACAACAACCTCTCCCTCAATGTGATCAACACAAAGGAGATGATTGTGGACTACAGGAAAACGAGGACCGAGCACGCCCCCATTCTCATCGACGGGTCTGTAGTGGAGCAGGTTGAGAGCTTCAAGTTCCTTGGTGTCCACATCACCAGCAAACTAACATAGTCCAAGCATACCAAGACAGTTGTGAAGAGGGCACGACAAAACAAATTCCCCCTCAAGAGACTGAAAAGATTTGGCATGGGTCCTCAGATCTTCAAAAGGTTCTACACCTGCACCATCGAGAGCATCCTGACTGTTTGTATCACTGCCTGGTACGGCAACTGCTCGGCCTCCGACCGCAAGGCACTACACAGGGTAGTGCGAGTGGCCCAATACACCACTGGGGCCAGCTTACTTGGTGTCCACACCATTCATTAAAAATCTCCTACAATGTGATTTTCTGGATTTTTTTTTCTCATTTTGTCTGTCATAGTTGAAGTGTACCTATGATGAAAATTACAGGCCTCTCTCATCTTTTTAAGTGGGAGAACTTGCACAATTGGTGGCTGACTAAATACTTTTTTGCCCCACTATATGTATGAATAGCCTCAAATAAAAGGTGACATTCTGTACTGTCACCTAATATGAAACATTATATCTCAAATCCAAAATGCTGGAGCATGGCAACACATTTAAAACTGTAAGCTTCACTGTCCAAACACATATGGTGTGGACTATGTGTGTCTGGTAAACACATGTGGATCTGGTGAACAGTTATCACTTGTTGACCAACTACAGGAATACTGACCTCAGAGTCTCCAGTTTACAGTGGCGATTCCCCAGTCCAGCGGAGAGCAGCTTCACTCCTGAATCCTTCAGGTCATTGTTACTCAGATCCAGCTCTCTCAGGTGTGAGGGGTTTGACCTCAGAGCTGAGACCAGAGAAGCACAGCCTTCCTCTGCGACTAGACAGCCTGACAGCCTGCAAAGAGTCAAATCATATTAAAATCACACTGCTATTCTTTGGTGGTGAAAATAGTGGCAGTATATATTTTCACAAAGTTCAGATATACCAGTGTCCTGAAACCTGCCATATTTATTCATAAATGAATGTATCATTATTATAAACTACAAATTATAATTTCGTAGTATTATCATTGCATAGTATTATCATTGCATAGTATTATCATTGCATAGTATTGCATAGTATTGCTTGTATTGCTTATCATTGCATAGTATTATCATTGCATAGTATTATCATTGCATAGTATTATCATTGCATAGTATTATCATTGCAGAGTATTATCATTGCATAGTGTTGCTTGTAGATAGAAACATGTAAAGTACAAATATTATAGTAGACTGACCAGACCAGTTTAAAAAGCAGTATCAGTCAAAAGACAGACAGTGAGGTATCAGATTTAGATTGTATTGAGTATACAGTCCACACCATATCTATTTTGACAGTGAAGCTAACATTTTAAATGTGGCTCTGTACTCTAACATTTTGGAATTGGAATCAAATGTTTCAAATCTTTTTATTTTAGGATATTTTAATACATATCTGTTTCCCGTTTTGAAATGACAGCACTTTATGTATCAAGTCCGCCCATTTGAAGAAGTCATAAGTATTCTGATCAGTTCACTCAAAGTATATTAAAGTAGTCAAAAGAATAGTATTTGGTCCCATATTCCTTGAACACAATGCAATGACTACATCAAGCTTGTGACTTAAACTCGTTGGCTGCATTTGCAGTTTGTTTTGGGTTATGTTTTGCCCAATATTTAAATGGTGGGTGATGACTGGAGTAATTGTCTTTATAAGTGAGTAGATAACATGTTTCTAAACAATACTAAATTAATCCTGATGATGCCATGATTAAGAAAAACCATTAATGAATCATGAATAATAATGAGTGAGTAAGTTAGAGGCTACAACAAAACATGCTAACCTCTCACCATTACCAATAACAGAGGCTACAACAAAACATGCTAACTTCTCACCATTACCAATAACAGAGGCTACAACAAAACATGCTAACCTCTCACCATTACCAATAACAGAGGCTACAACAAAACATACTAACCTCTCACCATTACCAATAACAGAGACTACAACAAAACATACTAACCTCTCATAATTACCAATAACAGAGGCTACAACAAAACATACTAACCTCTCACCATTACCAATAACAGAGGCTACAACAAAACATGCTAACCTCTCACCATTACCAATAGCAGGAGAGGTTAGCATTTATTCTGATCTTTGTGCCTCTATAACTTTGTTATTCTTCATCATTCACGATTAATTAAAGATTATTCACAATCATGGTAGCATCCACATGAATGTAGAAGTGTTCAGAAACATCTTCTATTCTTACTGACAATACAAGTGAAGTGACTCCAAAATGACAGGACATTATTCACCATTCAGTTTCTATTAGGAAAACATCATCCAATACACAACCAAGACAAACTGCAAATGCATTCAACAACTTTGTAGAATCACAAGCTTGATGAAATCACTGGAGGCAAAGAATATTGGTCCAAACAATAAACTTTTGACTGAATGATTTGTACAAATAATTAGGACTTCTTCAAATGGGAGAACTACATACATAACGTTCTTTCATTTCTAAACAGTAAAATATATATGTATGAATATCTTTAAATAAAAGGTGACATTCTGTACTGTCACTTAATATGAAACATTATATCTCAAATCCAAAATGCTGGAGCAGAGCACCACATTTAAAACTGTAAGCTTCACTGTCCAAACACATATGTTGTGGACTATGTGTGTCTGGTAAACACATGTGGATCTGGTGAAGAGTCATAATTTGTTGACCAACTACAGGAATACTGACCTCAGAGTCTCCAGTTTACAGTGGGGATTCCCGAGTCCAGCAGAGAGCAGCTTCACTCCTGAATCCTTCAGATCATTGTTACTCAGGTCCAGCTCTCTCAGGTGTGAGGGGTTTGACTCCAGAGCTGAGACCAGAGAAGCACAGCCTTCCTCTGTGACTCCACAGCCTGACACCCTGACAAATAGATCATCATGACTTCACAAACACACTGTTATAATCCAAGTAGCATTCGAACGTGTTTGTTTTTGTCCAGTATAAATATTCTTTTTTTTTGTCTATTTTTGTATATTTATTTTTCCTTTTTCAAATTATATATGCCTTCCTGCAACCCGCCTCACCCCATTACCTTTAGCTGCTTTAAGCTCGGATAATACCTGCTAGTCTGCACAGCGCAATATCAACCCAGAGCATATCGGACTGATTTTCTCCACTAGATCACCGGATTCCTGCAGCAAGATCTGGACCATTACACCGGATCATCACCGCTAGCTAGCTGCTACCGGGAGGCTCTGCCCCGAAGCTAATGAGCTAAGCCCATCTCCTGGCTAGCCGATAAAGTACACCAGCTAACTCTTGGGCTACAATACCTCTTTTGCCAATTGGTCTGGACCCTTTATTGTCGACATGAGCCCCGCCAATCCATCACGACTGGTCTGCCGATGTAATTGTCCAATTGTTTTCAACATGTTTTTCCGTTGTGATGCCGCAGAAGAGCCATCTGCTTGTCCCGACCCGCTAGCTTTCTGAACATCGTGTCTCCCGGCCCGCTAGCTTTCTGAACGCCGTGTCTCCCGGCCCGCTAGCTTTCTGAACACCGTGTCTCCCGACCTGCTAGCTTTCTGAACGCCGTGTCTCCCGACCCCCTCAGTCCCCAGCTGTGCCCTGGACACCATATGTGAATTGATATCCCCCCCATCTATCTTCAGAGTTCGTACCGGCCATCCTACAATCTAAGATAGATGCCCTCAATCTCACACAAATGATCAAGGAACCTACCAGGTACAAGCCTAAATTGGCAAACATGGGCACCCTCATAGATATCATCCTGACCAACTAGCCCTCTAAATACACCTCTGGTGTCTTCAACCAGGATCTCAGCGATCACTGCCTCATTGCCTGCATCCGTAATGGGTCAGCGGTCAAACAACCTCCACACATCACTGTCAAACGCTCCCTAAAACACTTCAGCGAGCAAGCCTTTCTAATTGACCTGGCCGGCGTATCCTGGAATGATATTGACCTCATCCCGTCACTAGAGGATGCCTGGTTGTTCTTTAAAAGTGTTTTCCTCACCATCTTAAATAAACATGCCCCATTCAAAAAAAATGAACTAAGAACAGATATAGCCCTTGATTCACTCCAGACCTGACTGCCCTTGACCAGCACTAGCATCGAATAGACCCCGTGATATGCAACTTTTCAGAAAAGTTAGGAACCAATATACACAGTCAGTTAGGAAAGCAAAGGCTTTTTCAAACATACATTTTCATCCTGTAGCACTAACTCCCCAAATATTTGGGACACTGTAAAGTCAATGGAGAATAAGAGCACCTCCTCCCAGCTGCTCACTGCACTGAGGCTAGGAATCACTGTCACCACCGATAAATCTACGATAATCGAGAAGTTAAACAAGCATTTCTCTACGGCTGGCCTTGCTTTCCACCTGGCTACCCCTACCCCGGCCAACAGCACTGCACCCCCCACAGCAACTTGCCCAAGCCCCCCCCAGCTTCTCCTTCACCAAAATCCAGATAGTTGATGTTCTGAAAGAGCTGCAAAATCCGGACCCCTACAAATCAGCTGGGCTAGACAATCTGGACCATCTCTTTCTAAAATGATCCGCCGCAATTGTTGCAACCCTTATTACTAGTCTGTTCAACCTCTCCTTCGTATCGTCTGAGATTCCTAAAGATTGGAAAGCTGCCGGGGTCATCCCCCTATTCAAAGGGGGTGACACTCTAGACCCAATGTTACGCTCGTCGATGGAAGGATCGGACCAAGGTGCAGTGCGGTATGCGTACATCTTACTTTATTCAATGAACACCAAAAAAACAACAAATACAAACAAAATGAAAAGTTTAGTAAACGGCACGGTCCCAAAACAAAATCCCACAAACTACAGGTGGGAAAAAGCTGTCTAAGTATGATCCCCAATCAGAGACAACGATAGACAGCTGACTCTGATTGGGAACCATACCAGGCTAACAAAGAAATAGAAAACATAGATTGCCTACCCTAGTTACACCCTGACCTAACCAACTATAGTTTCAAAGGGATCTCTAAGGTCAGGATGTGACACCCAAACTGTTACAGATCTACAGTTGAATTCGGAATGCTTTCGCCGAAAAGCATTTTACAAATCTGACTTGGTGGCTAGATTCACAACGAGTGTAGCTTTAATTCAGTACCTTGCATGTGTATTTTTATGAAAGTTTGAGATTTATCGAGTACTATACTCGAGTACTATAGGTGGCGCTCTGAAATTTCCGTTGAGCTGTCCCTGTGCAGGGACCACCTGGATGTGAAATGTCAGAATAATAGTAGAGAGAATTATTTATTTCAGCTTTTATTTCTTTCATCACATTCCCAGTGGGTCAGAAGCTAACATACACTCAATTAGTATTGAACATACTTCTTTCTGAAATAAATATTATAGTTTGATTACATTTTACGGTATCTTAGGAGTAAAAATAAACATATTTTGAATTGATGAAACAAAGTTTAGGAGTAGATTGTCAGATTCCTTTCTCTGCATGTTGAACGAGTGGATTACTCAAATCAAATCGATGGCGCCAACTAAACTGTCTTTTTGGGATATAAAGAAGGATTTTATCTAACAAAACGACCCTACATGTTATAGCTGGGACCCTTTGGATGACAAATCAGAGGAAGATTTTCAAAAAAGTAAGTGAATATTTAATCGCTATTTCGCTATTTGTGAATTTATGATACCTATGCGGGTGGAAAAATATTTTAATGCGGGGCGCCGTCTTAAAACAATCGCATGGCATGCTTTCTCTGTAATAGCTACGGTAAATCGGACAGTGCAGTTAGAATATAAGCTTTCAACCGAAATAAGACACATACTGTATGTACCTAAATGTTTCATATCCGTATTGTTTATGATTATTTATTGGAATTGCCCGCCCTCCAGTTTCACCGGAAGTTGTCTCGCATGTGGGATGCCTAGCCCTAAAAGGAACCGTCTTGCCAAAACTGTAGTTTGTAACAAGAAATTTTAGGAGTGGTTGAAAAGTTGGAGTGGTTGCAGTTAAGGAGTGGTTGTAGTTTTAATGACTCCAACCTAAGTGTATTTTATCTTCCGACTTCAACTGTATATCCATTCTGCCTAAAGTCTTCGAAAGCCAAGTTAACAAACAGATCACCGACTATTTTGAATCCCACCATACTTTCTCCGTTATGCAATCTGGTTTACGAACTGGTCATGGGTGCACCTCAGCCATGCTCAAGGTCCTAAATTATATCATAACCGCCATCGATAAAAGACAGTACTGTGCAGCCGTCTTCATTGACCTGGCCAAGGCTTTTGACTCTGTCAATCACCGTATTCTTATCGGCAGACTCAACAACCATGGTTTCTCAAATTACTGCCTTGCCTGGTTCACCAACTACTTCTCAGATAGAGTTCAGTGTGTCATATCGGATGGCCTGTTGTCCGAACCTCTGGCAGTCTATAAGGGGGTTCCACAGGGTTCAATTCTCGGGCTGACTCTTGTCTCTGTGTATATCAATGATGTAATTTACAAAATAGCCTCCAACACTCTACTCAGCAAATTGGATGTAGTCTATCACAGTGCCATCTGTTTTGTCACCAAAGCCCCATATACTACCCACCACTGCGACCTGTATGCTCTCATCAGCTGGCCCTCGCTACGTATTCGTCGAACCCACTGGCTCCAGGTCATCTATAAGTATTTTCGAGGTAAAGCTCTGCCTTATCTCAGCTCACTGGCCAGCATAACAACCCTGTAGCACACGCTCCAGCAGGTATATCACTGGTCATCCCCAAAGCCAACACTACCTTTGGCCGCATTTTCTTCCAGCTCTCTGCTGCCAATGACTGGAACGAATTGCAAAAATCACTGAAGTTGGAGACTTATATCTCCCTCACTAACTTTAAGCATCAGCTGTGAGAGCAGTTTACCGATCGCTGCAGCTGTACACAGCCCATCTGTAAATAGCCCATACAACTACCTACCTCATTCCCATGTAGTTCTTTTTCTATTTTGCACCCCAGTATTTCACGTTGCACATCATCATCTGCACATCTATTCACTCCAGTGTTATTGCTAAATTGTAATTATTTCGCAACTATGGTCTATTTATTGCCTTACCTCTCAAATCTTATTTCATTTGTTACTGACTGTACGCTTGTTTATTTGTTGTCTTTTTGTTGCACTGCTATGCTTTATCTTGGTCGCAAATAAATGAGAACTTGTTCTCAACTGGTTAAATAAAGGTCAAATCATTTTTTTTTAATTGTTCATTTTTTTTTTAATTGTTCATTTAACACCAGTAGTGTAGAAGGACAATGGCAGATGCATTTATTTTTTTTCACAAACAACATATAGATTCACCTTCCGTCTCCTAGAATTGTATGGTCATATTGTTATGCTAATGTGAACATCAATGCATTTATTCAATATGTTTTTCAATATAATATATTATATAGATTATAAAACATATTTTTCTCTAAACTGAATATTTCTTCCTGATGATTAGTTCTTATATGTCATTTTATTTACTCACAGAACAGCTCTGGAGGCTTTGACCACTGGCAGCAGCCTCAGAAGACCTTCCTCTGATCTGGAGTATTTCTTCAGGTCAAACACATCCAGCTCCTTTTCTGAAGTCAGCAACACAAAGACCAGAGCTGACCACTGTGCAGGTGACAGGTAGGCTCTAGAGAGACTTCCAGATCTCAGGTAGCTTTGGATCTCCTCCACTAGAGAATGGTCATTCAGTTCATTAAGACAGTGGAACAGATTGATGCTCCTCTCTGGAGAGGGATTGTCCCTGATCTTCTCCTTGATATACTTGACTGTTTCTTCATGGCTCTGTGAGCTGCTTCTTGTCTTTGTCAGTAGACCTCGTAAGTGCTTCTGATTGGACTCCATTGAGAGGCCCAGAAGGAAGCGGAGGAACAGCTCCAGGTTTCCTGTCTCACTTTGTAAGGCTTTATCCACAGCACTCTTGTAGACAGTAACTTCAGGCTCGTCTCTGAATAGCAAAGAAAAGTTACTCGATTTTGTTTGCAGTTTGTCCATTAGATTCTCATTGTTGTTGGTGAATGAGAGGAACACATATACAGCAGCCAGAAACTCCTGAATGCTCAGATGAACAAAGCAGTACACCTTGACCTGGTACAGCCCACATTCCTCTTTAAAGAGCTGTGTGCACAATCCTGAGTACACTGAGGCTTCATTCACATCAATGCCAGCTTCCCTAAGGTCTTCTTCATAGAAAATCAGATTGCCATTCACAAGCTGGTGAAAAGCCAGTTTTCCAAGTGACAGAATGCTCTTTTTATTCCAGTGTGGATCTGTCTCTTCTTTCCCAAGATACTTTTCATTATTCTGTTTGGTATGAAACACCACAATGTGTGTGTACATCTCAGTCAGAGTCTTGGGCATCTCTTCTCTCTGATGTTTCAGCATGTGTTCAAGGACTGTTGCAGAAATCCAACAGAAGACTGGAATGTGGCACATGATGTGGAGGCTCCTTGATGTCTTTATGTGTGAGATGATTCTGATGGCCAGGTCCTCATCACTGAATCTCTTCCTGAAGTATTCCTCCTTCTGTGGGTCATCAAACCCTCGTACCTCTGTCACCTGGTCAACACACCGTGAAGGGATCTTATTGGCTGCTGCAGGCCGGGTAGTTATCCAGAGGAGAGCAGAGGGAAGCAGATTTCCCTTGATGAGATTTGTCAGCAGAACATCCACTGAGGTTGACTCTGTGACGTCACAACAGATCTTGTTCTTCTGGAAGTCTAGGGGAAGTCGGCACTCATCCAGTCCATCAAAGATGAACAGAACTTTGTACTTGTCATAGTTGGAGATTCCTGATTGTTTGGTTTCCATTGAGAAGTGATTAAGAAGTTCAATGAAAGTGTGTTTGTCCCCTTTCATCAAATTCAGCTCCCGGAAAGGGAATGAAAATACAAATTGGACATCCTGATTTGCTTTTCCTTCAGCCCAGTCCAGAATGAACTTCTGCACTGAGACTGTTTTTCCAATGCCAGCAACTCCCTTTGTCAGCACAGTTCTGATAGGTTTGTCTTGTCCAGTTAAGGGTTTGAAGATGTCATTACATTTGATTGCAGTCTCTGGTCTTGCTTGTTTCCTGGTTGTTGTCTCAATCTGTCTCAGCTCATGTTCATGATTGACCTCTCCTGTTCCACCCCCTGTGATGCAGAGCTCTGTGTAGATCTTATTGAGAAGTGTTGGGTTTCCATGTTTAGCGATCCCCTCAAATACACATTGAAACTTCTTCTTTAGATTAGATTTGAGTTCACGGTGGCAAATCACAGCAAGCTCATTTGACTCTAGAAATAACACAGAGGATATTAATATTACGTCTGTTTTAATGCCTACAGTATTGTAGGACTGATATAAAGTTAAAAATTATTGTAATTTATTCTCTTAACTGACTGTGTAAATGTTTTCATAATGCATTACAGACTGGTGTGACTGATTATATTATTATTGGTATTATTGATGGTATTATTAATGTTCTCTCTCTCTCTCTCTAAATTAATCATCACAACCCATCCCTGCTGCTACTTGATGAGGTCACTAGGTGTTGTGTTAAGACTACTATAATATCATTGAGTTATACAGCTACTTTAGCTGTACTTTAGCTTCAGCTTTTAAATGTTATTAAACATCATTCATCATGAGGCAGACAGATCTTACTTTTCTCCAGTTTGTCAGCAAGCTCCTTCTGGTTCATTTTCCTTAGGATGTGCAGTGTGATCTTCAGAGCCCCCTCTCTGGCACTGCTCTCCTGCTTCTCATCTTCAGCGTCCACCACTTCCTTATCCTGCTTCTGACTCTCAAAGCCTTCTGGGAGTTCTGGACTAAGAATCCTCTTGAACATCTTCAGCTCGTTCTTCAAAAATGTCATAATATTCTCTTCAAGCAACTGAAATAAATGAGGTAAATAAGTTAAGCAAGAGAATAAATGCTTTCTAATTAACATATTAATGAATGATTGACAGATTACATTTTCTTGAGATAAACAAAATCAAATGTACATAACAGGACCACATACACTGAATATGGAGGCCAGGTCTGTTTGATGACTCTGGGAAGACTGACCACTGAGAATCTCTGACTCTGATCTCTCCTGTCGGTTTCTGTGGACAAAACACGAGATTATTACATCTCCTCATCCAGGGAGGACACACACACACACACACACATGTTGTGTTTGTTTAATTTTGTTTTAGGACTATGAAAATGGACAAAAGGATTAGCCTATGGATTATGAAAACAACAAAAATAAATGGGAAAATGGGAGATGAGAAATGACTAGAGACAGTGTTGTTTAACTCACTGACCATGACCCATGAGTTCTTCTTACCTTTGTTCAGTAGAAAAGTCTCCCTCTCTAAACACTATAGAATGATCCATAGACCAGTCACTCTTCATGGACACACAGCTGGGAACAGGGGAGGCTGGTCTCTTCCGCTTGTTTGGGCTTCAACACAACAGAGACAAACATTACATCTCTCATCTACTCTGAGCTCAGATGGGGAAACATAGAAAGAGTTTCATTCTGAAATGCTATATATCCATTTTCAGAAATGTTCGTAAAATGGCTTTTATTGTTTACAGAAATTTTGAATGATATTGGTGTGTTTTTTCACTATCTAATCATGGCATGGGGTTGTTCAATGACAGATCTATTTGTTTAAAACTCGATGTTGAGAGAAATAATCATGTTTTTTTGCTATATGCTATATATCTGCCTCACTCTCAGAGAAATCAGCAGTACTGCTAGGTTTTACACATTCAAATGTGATCGACCGGCTCAATTCGGTCTTATATAGCAACATTTGAAATTATGTTTTTCACTTTGGATATAAGCAGAGACTCAGGGCTATAAATTGTATATCACACACTACATTTGAGGAACAATGGAAAACTAATTCTGCTTTAAACGTTGATAAACTTGTAACCTCACTTTTGAGAAAATGTCCTTTGAATGTTTTGGTACCTACTGGAGAGCTCTTCTTTGTCTACAGGGCTGTTACTTTGGCATATAATGTCACCCATCTAAATAAATATTTAATTATATATATATATAGCTCTTGTGCTTTGGCAGATAAAACATCTATTTTATATATATATATATATATATATATATATATATATATATATATATATATATATACAGTGGGGCAAAAAAGTATTTAGTCAGCCAGCAATTGTGCAAGTTCTCCCACTTAAAAAGATGAGAGAGGCCTGTAATTTTCATCATAGGTACACTTCAACTATGACAGACAAAATGAGGAAAAAAAATCCAGAAAATCACATTGTAGGATTTTTATGAATTTATTTGCAAATTATGGTGGAAAATAAGTATTTGGTAAATAACAACAGTTTATCTCAATACTTTGTTATATACCCTTTTTTGGCAATGACAGAGGTCAAACGTTTTCTGTGACAGTATATACATATGAGATGAGTAATGTAGGGTATGCAATCATTATATTAAGTGGCATTGTTTAAAGTGACTAGTGGTACATTTATTAAATCCAATTTTGCGTTATTAAAATGGCTAGAGATTTGAGTCAGTATGTTGGCAGCAGCCACTCAATGTTAGTGATGGCTGTTTAACAGTCTCATGGCCTTGAGATAGAAGCTGTTTAACAGTCTCTCGGTCCCAGTTTTGATGCACCTGTACTGACCTCGCCTTCTGGATGATAGCGGGGTGAACAGGCAGTGGCTCGGGTGGTTGTTGTCCTTGATGATCTTTATGGCCTTCCTGTGACATCGGGTGGTGTAGGTGTCCAGGATGGCAGGTAGTTTGCCCCCTCTGGAGAGCTTTACCGTTGTGGGCGGAGCAGTTGCCATACCAGGCTGTGATACAGCCAAACAGGATGCTCTCGATTGTGTATCTGTAAATGCTTGTGAGTGCTTTTGGTGAGGTTGAAGAAATGCTGCTGTGCCTTCTTCATGCTGCTGTCTGTGTCGGTGGACCATTTCAGTTTGTCCGTGATGTGTATGCCGAGGATCTTCAAACGTTCCACTTTCTCCACTACTGTCCCATCAATGTGGATAGGGGGGTGGTCCCTCTGCTGTTTCCTGAAGTCCACGATCATCTCCTTTGTTTTGTTGACGTTGAGTGAGAGGTTATTTTCCTGACACCACACTCCGAGGTCCCTCACCTCCTCCCTGTAGGCTGTTTTGTCTCATCATTGTTGGTAATCAAGCCTACCACTGTAGTGTCATCTGCAATCTTGATGGTTGAGTTGGAGGCTGCATGGCCACGCAGTCATGGGTGAACAGGGAGTACAGGAGAGGGCTGAGCACGCACCCTTGTGGGGCCCCAGTGTTGCGGCTCAGCGGGGTGGAGATGTTGTTTCCTACCCTCAACACCTGGCGCCGGCCCGTCAGAAAGTCCAGGACCCAGTTGCACAGGGCGGGGTAGAGACCCAGGGTCTCGAGCTTAATGACAAGTTTGGAGGGTAATATGATGTTAAATGCTGAGCTGTAATCGATGAACAGCATTCTTGCATAGGTATTCCTCTAGTCCAGATGGGTTAGGGGAGTGTGCAGTTGATTGTGAGTGCATCGTCTGTGGACCTATTGGGGCGGTAAGCAAACTGAAGTGGGTCTAGGGTGTCAGGTAGGGGGGAAGTGATGTGATCCTTGACTAGTCTCTCAAAGCACTTCATGATGACGGAAGTGAGTGCTATGGGGCGATAGTTGTTTAGCTCAGTTACCTTAGCTTTCTTGGGAACAGGAACAATGGTGGCCCTCTTGAAGCATGTGGGAACAGCAGACTGGGATAGGGATTGATTGAATATGTCCTTAAACACACCAGTCAGCTGGTCTGCGCATGCTCTGAGGACATGGCTAGGGATGCCGTCTGGGCCAGCAGCCTTGCGAGGGTTAACACGTTTAAATGTTTTACTCATGTTGGCTGCGGTGAAAGAGAGCCCGCAGGTTTGGGTAGCGGGCCGTGTCAGTGGCACTGTATTGTCCTCAAAGCGAGCAAAGAAGTTGTTTAGCTTGTCTGGGAGCTTGTTGACGTTGCTCTTATATTCAATAGTTATTTACGGCTGTATGTAATAAGACTTAAGATTCCCTGGGGTAACAGCGTAAGAAATAATACTTTAAAAAAAACTAAATACGGCATAGTTTCCTAAGAACGCGAAGTGAGGGGACCATCTCTGTCGTGTAATTTATCGGAGCTGGCAGGGAGAAAGATTACCTAAGATAAGGCCTTTTTTCACAATTACTTCATAACCAGGGACGTCATGGAATATTATGAAACTGGGCTCCATGGCGGATGCAATGAACTAGTTTTTATCAGAAAAAAAAGAGAGGAAGAGAGGAGAACCGGACAGAGGTAGCCAGCATCCGTCAACGAGAGAGGGAGAAGCCCTCCACGGGATTTAACAGGTGAAAGAAACAACTGGGGAGCTCCATCTGTCCACAAGAAATGCAGACAGCCGGTAGTGGTAGCTAGGTAACTAGGATGCTGCTGGTAGAGTAGCTAGCATAACATTTATGTAGTGTTGTGTTGTCTCTCTTGTCGTGAAGTGTGTTTTGTATTTATATTGTATTTATTTTTAATCCCAGCCCCCGTCCAGCAGGAGGCCGTCATTGTAAATAAGAATTTGTTCTTAACTGGCTTGCCTAGTGAAATAAAGGTTAAATGGCAGACATACGCCCCCTTTGGAGAGATTGGGTACCCCTAGTAAACTGGAAAAAAAATCTGTCAAAAATTGCTAATATATGCAAATAAAAATTATTATTGGATAGAAAACACTCTAAAGATTCTAAAACCGTTGGAATTATGTCTGTAAGTATAGCAGAACTCACAGGGCAGGCATTCTTCCAAACTAGTTTTTGTGGCCATGAAAGTTGGAGCAACTTTGACGTCATGGCCCCCACCCTTCCCAACCAGTTATGATTCTGGGGACACTTTCTATCTCTTCCGCTAGATGTCCTCTTTCATTAGAGCTTTGAATCGTTCAAATCCCGCGAGAATTGACCCTATGGGAGTGAAATTAGTGCGTGCCACGAGAGAATAGGCTGTGCGTATGGGCGCGAATTGGTCCCAGCCATTCCTTTGTTCCAGCACTCAAGAGAAGAGCAGACGATGGCCGATTGAATTGAAGTTTGTTTTGCGTGTCTAAAACATCATAAAGCTTGCTTCTGCACTTAGTTTGACCTGTTTAGTCGACATATAATATGTCATTTTGAAGTTTTGATGCGCAACTTTTCCGGACCAGAGGACGTTTTGGGTGCATTTCAGCTGATGTTATTAGCAGTAGCTAATACAAAGACGCAAGACTTGAAACCAAACGATGTATTGGGTAAGTATGAAGCCTTCCAGAACATTCTGAACGAAGACCATCGAAGGTAAGGGAATATTTATGCTTATTAAATCTGTGTTTCTGTTGACTCCAACATTACGTGGAAATGTAGCTTGGAACTGAGCGCTGTCTCAGCATATGGAATAGTGTGCGATTTCTGTAACGTTAAAAATAAATCTAACACAGCGGTTGCATAAAGAAGCAGTGTATCTTTCTAACTATATGTAGAACATGTATATTTAGTCAAAGTTTATGATGTCTATTTACGTTATCTTGCCGCGCTACATAGATTTCCTGCGGGCATTTTTGAGTAATTTCTGAAGGTGAACTCACTGTAAATGGACATTTATGGATATAAATGGCATATTATTGAAAAAAAATATATGTACTGTGTAACATGTCATATTACTGTCATCTGATGAAGATTTTCAAAAGGTTAGTGAGCGATTTATTTTTTAATCCTGCGTTTGTTGATTGCATGTTTTGGCTATTGAAATGAGCTGTGTCTGGTGGTGGTTTTACATATATATGTGCTATGTTTTCGCCGTAAAACATTTTAGAAATCTGACTTGCTGGCTAGATGAACAAGGTGTTTATCTTTCATTTGAGCTATTGGACTTGTTAATGTGTGGAGGTTAAATATTTGTAAGAATATTTTTGCGTTCCATGCGCCACCGTTTCAGCTGAACGTGGGAGGGTTGATTCCCAATTGGGAACCAGTATCGTAGACAGGTTAAATAAAAAATAATGACCTAGCTGTACCGTGGGATTCGAAATGGTCGGTGATCTGTTTGATAACTACGATGCTGCTGGTAGAGTCGCTAGCCAGCTTACCTATCTGTAGCAACTAACCTGGTTAGCTAGCAGCTCGTTCGTCTGTCCTAATGACGAATCTGGTGAACTACAAAATGAAACTTGGATAGAGAGTGAAAAGGATCTGGCTACACTCATACTGTCCCTGACTGTAAAGCAAAAAGCAAATTGAACAATAAACTTCGGACATGCGCAACATCACGTTGTTAATAAATAATCCTAAATTGAGTACCTCCACAGACCCCGGATTGAGAACCCCTGCAGTACCTCCGCAGACCCCGGATTGAGAACCCCTGCAGTACCTCCGCAGACCCCGGATTGAGAACCCCTGCAATACCTCCACAGACCCCGGATTGAGAACCCCTGCAGTACCTCCACAGACCCCGGATTGAGAACCCCTGCAGTACCTCCTCAGACCCCGGATTGAGAACCCCTGCAGTACCTCCACAGACCCCGGATTGAGAACCCCTGATTTAGCAGATGCTCTTATCCAGAACGCTTTACAGTAAGTGCATTCATCTTAAGATAGCTCCGTGAGACATCCACATATCACAGTCAAATATACAGGATACAAACTTTACATTTCAGCTAAACAATGCTAAAAAAAAACACATTTTCATACACATCTAAAAACTATTAATTATAAATCTGAGAACAGTAGTTTTGAAGGTACCCAAGAGCAACTATGTCTGATTAAAAAACAAATGTGAAAAATTGTAAATAGCATTTGGAAATAAACTCTTAATAATTCTTAAACAAAATTGTTATCTCACCTCTTCGCTTTGGTGTCATGTTCCCCAGAGAGACTCATTTTAGAGGCAGGGCCCCCCTCCTCTCTCTCCCCAGAGAGACTCATTTTAGAGAACTGACCCCTAAACAGAGATACAACATGTTGGTTGTGGTAAACACAGTAATTATTGAATGTCAATTGTTATCATTTATTAATGATCTCTTATAATACATTTACTAATATACACATCGAAGCAGTCGGGTGATTTAATTCAATCACATGAATATGTATTTGTGAAATGACATCTCCATGGTAACTGTCAATAATAATAATAATAAGTCACTGTTTGTTAAGGTAGTTATAGACAGTACAGCAACAATAAAAATAACAACAATAATAATAATAATAATAATAATATGAATAAGTCACTGTTTGTTAAGGTAGTTCTAGACAGTACAGCAACAATAATAATAATAATAATAATAAGTCACTGTTTGTTAAGGTAGTTCTAGACAGTACAGCAACAATAATAATAATAATAATAATAATAAGTCACTGTTTATTAAGGTAGTTATAGATAGTACAGCAACACCAGGCCATGTCTCACAATTATTTTTATTAATTAAAGTAGAATACTTTCAATATGTTATTTACTAAACGTATCTGAGAATGTAGACAGAAGGGCTAAAATGGGCATAAATCATCTGAGGGGGAAATCATTGATCCATTCTGAAAGTTTATTTGCCATATGTAAGAGATGTTATATTACATGTAGTGGCTAGGTTGTAATGTATACTAGCAATTTGTTAGTGATGTGCAGATCAAGGTCTATGCCTTGGCTATAGCCTACATTCCATAGATGACCAGCCTAAACCTGTTCAGATCAATTCACATAATGTTATAGGCCTACCAGTAGCAGGACAGAGAATGTACTGTATATAACCTACATATCATTGATGACCAGCCTAAACCTGTTCAGGTCAGTTCACATAACGTTACAGGCCTACCAGTAGCAGGACAGAGAATGTAGCCTAGGCCTTATATTTTTCACAACATTTCCAACGGGGGCCATCAGGTTTGTCAGCATGATAAGTGATTATAGCTCAAACGTACTCTGACTTTTGAATGCCTGACGTCGACCTGACCTTATAATAGTTTGTAGGTAGCCTAGACCTAACCTTATAATAGTTTGTAGGTAACCTAGACCTAACCTTATAATAGTTTGTAGGTAACCTAGACCTAACCTTATAATAGTTTGTAGGTAGCCTAGACCTAACCTTATAATAGTTTGTAGGTAACCTAGACCTAACCTTATAATAGTTTGTAGGTAGCCTAGACCTAACCTTACTATTTATACTGATACTGGGTCAACACTATTGATACTGATCAGTATAAATAGTGTTAACCCAGTATCAGTATCAATAGGGTTAACCCGGTATCAGTATAAACAAAGTTAACCCAGTATTTGTGTCAGGATTCTCCCACTGTAGCCTGAATTCACAACCAGAACATGTCAAGTCATTGAGATATTTTCTGTTCTGTTCTGTATATTCTGATGGGTGAGGCCTGAGCTGGAATGTGAAGCTAACTGAATCTGGCTAACTTTAGGAAACCAGTATATCAAGCTAGTATCATAGTTTACCCCTCAGGCTACGTTCAGGTTTCAGCATCAGGCAGGTATCAACATGCCGAGTCGTAGGCAACAACCTGGGTTGTGTTCATTAGTTTTCTCCACAGCCAACAGTATTAAAATGTTGCATAAAACATAAACAGTTGTCTAAATGCTGTACAATGTGACCTAAACGGTTTCTGTCGCCAAACGTTTTGCTACGGTGGCACTAATGAATACACTTAAACTGTTTTGAGGAAGTGTAATTTGTTGTTAGGCTTTCCACCATATTTATTTGTTTCTCTTTCACACAACAAACCTTCCTGAGTGAAAATAATTAACATTAACTGTAGATTAGAAAGAGAACATGTTTGTTTGTTGCTTGTTGTGTTTTAAGCCTGCTGTGAGAAGACAGGTCTATAGACCTATGATACAGTAGGAGATCACCCTGGTCTATAGACCTATGATACAGTAGGAGATCACCCTGGTCTATAGACCTATGATACAGTAGGAGATCACCCTGGTCCATAGACCTATGATACAGTAGGAGATCACCCTGGTCTATAGACCTATGATACAGTAGGAGATCATCCTGTTCCATAGACCTATGATACAGTAGGAGATCACCCTGGTCTATAGACGTATGATACAGTAGGAGATCACCCTGGTCTATATACCTATGATACAGTAGGAGATAACCCTGGTCTATAGACCTATGATACAGTAGGAGATCACCCTGGTCTATAGACCTATGATGCAGTAGGAGATCATCCTGGTCTATAGGCCTATGATACAGTAGGCGATCACCCTGGTCTACAGACCTATGATACAGTAGGAGATCACCCTGGTCTATAGACCTATGATTCAGTAGGAGATCACCCTGGTCTATAGACCTATGATACAGTAGGAGATCACCCTGGTCTATAGACCTATGATACAGTAGGAGATCACCCTGGTCTATATACCTATGATACAGTAGGAGATCACCCTGGTCTATAGACCTATAATACAGTAGGAGATCACCCTGGTCTATAGACCTATGATGCAGTAGGAGATCATCCTGGTCTATAGGCCTATGATACAGTAGGAGATCACCCTGGTCTACAGACCTATGAAACGGTAGGAGATCACCCTGGTCTATAGACCTATGATACAGTAGGAGATCACCCTGGTCTATAGACCTATGATACAGTAGGAGATCACCCTGGTCTATAGACCTATGCTACACTAGCATATCACCCTGTTCTATAGACCGATGATACAGTAGGAGATCACCCTGGTCTATAGACCTATGATGCAGTAGGAGATCACCCTGGTCTATAGACCTGTGCTACACTAGCATATCACTCTGTTCTATAGACCTATGATACAGTAGGAGATCACCCTGGTCTATAGACCTATGATGCAGTAGGAGATCACCCTGGTCTATAGACATATGATACAGTAGTAGATCACCCTGGTCTATAGACATATGATACAGTAGTAGACCACCCTGTTCTATAGACCTATGATACAGTAGGAGATCACCCTGGTCTATATACCTATGATACAGTAGGAGATAACCCTGGTCTATAGACCTATGATACAGTAGGAGATCACCCTGGTCTATAGACCTATGATGCAGTAGGAGATCATCCTGGTCTATAGGCCTATGATACAGTAGGCGATCACCCTGGTCTACAGACCTATGATACAGTAGGAGATCACCCTGGTCTATAGACCTATGATTCAGTAGGAGATCACCCTGGTCTATAGACCTATGATACAGTAGGAGATCACCCTGGTCTATAGACCTATGATACAGTAGGAGATCACCCTGGTCTATATACCTATGATACAGTAGGAGATCACCCTGGTCTATAGACCTATAATACAGTAGGAGATCACCCTGGTCTATAGACCTATGATGCAGTAGGAGATCATCCTGGTCTATAGGCCTATGATACAGTAGGAGATCACCCTGGTCTACAGACCTATGAAACAGTAGGAGATCACCCTGGTCTATAGACCTATGATACAGTAGGAGATCACCCTGGTCTATAGACCTATGATACAGTAGGAGATCACCCTGGTCTATAGACCTATGCTACACTAGCATATCACCCTGTTCTATAGACCTATGATACAGTAGGAGATCACCCTGGTCTATAGACCTATGATGCAGTAGGAGATCACCCTGGTCTATAGACCTATGATACAGTAGTAGATCACCCTGGTCTATAGACCTATGATACAGTAGTAGACCACCCTGTTCTATAGACCTATGATACAGTAGGAGATCACCATGGTCAATAGACCTATAGTACAGTAGGAGATCACCCTGGTCTATAGACCTATGATGCAGTAGGAGATCACCCTGGTCTATACCCTATGATACAGTAGGAGATCACCCTGGTCTATAGACCTATGATGCAGTAGTAGATCACCCTGGTCTATAGACCTATGATGCAGTAGGAGTTCACCCTGGTGTATAGACCTATGATGCAGTAGGAGATCACCCTGGTCCATAGACCTATGATACAGTAGGAGATCACCCTGGTCTATAGGCCTATGATACAGTAGGAGATCACCTTGGTCAATTGACCTATAGTACAGTAGGAGATCACCCTGGTCTATAGACCTATGATGCAGTAGGAGATCACCCTGGTCTATACCCTATGATACAGTAGGAGATCACCCTGGTCTATAGACCTATGATGCAATAGTAGATCACCCTGGTCTATAGACCTATGATGCAGTAGGAGATCACCCTGGTCCATAGACCTATGATACAGTAGGAGATCACCCTGGTCTATAGGCCTATGATACAGTAGGAGATCACCCTGGTCTATAGACCTATGATACAGTAGGAGATCACCCTGGTCTATATACCTATGATACAGTAGGAGATCACCCTGGTCTATATACCTATGATACAGTAGGAGATCCCCCTGGTCTATAGACCTATGATGCAGTAGGAGATCATCCTGGTCTATAGGCCTATGATACAGTAGGAGATCACCCTGGTCAATAGACCTATGATACAGTAGGAGATTACCCTGGTCGATAGACCTATGCTACAATAGCAGATCACCCTGGTCTATAGACCTATGCTAGACTAGCAGATCACCCTGGTCTATAGACCTATGATACAGTAACAGGTCACCCTGGTCCATAGACCTATGATACAGTAGGAGATCACCCTGGTCTATAGGCCTATGATACAGTAGGAGATCACCCTGGTCTAAAGACCTATGATACAGTAGGAGATCACCCTGGTCTATATACCTATGATACAGTAGGAGATCACCCTGGTCTATAGACCTATGATACAGTAGGAGATCACCCTGGTCTATAGACCTATGCTACACTAGCATATCACCCTGTTCTATAGACCTATGATACAGTAGGAGATCACCCTGGTCTATAGACCTATGATGCAGTAGGAGATCACCCTGGTCTATAGACCTGTGCTACACTAGCATATCACTCTGTTCTATAGACCTATGATACAGTAGGAGATCACCCTGGTCTATAGACCTATGATGCAGTAGGAGATCACCCTGGTCTATAGACATATGATACAGTAGTAGATCACCCTGGTCTATAGACATATGATACAGTAGTAGACCACCCTGTTCTATAGACCTATGATACAGTAGGAGATCACCCTGGTCTATATACCTATGATACAGTAGGAGATAACCCTGGTCTATAGACCTATGATACAGTAGGAGATCACCCTGGTCTATAGACCTATGATGCAGTAGGAGATCATCCTGGTCTATAGGCCTATGATACAGTAGGCGATCACCCTGGTCTACAGACCTATGATACAGTAGGAGATCACCCTGGTCTATAGACCTATGATTCAGTAGGAGATCACCCTGGTCTATAGACCTATGATACAGTAGGAGATCACCCTGGTCTATAGACCTATGATACAGTAGGAGATCACCCTGGTCTATATACCTATGATACAGTAGGAGATCACCCTGGTCTATAGACCTATAATACAGTAGGAGATCACCCTGGTCTATAGACCTATGATGCAGTAGGAGATCATCCTGGTCTATAGGCCTATGATACAGTAGGAGATCACCCTGGTCTACAGACCTATGAAACAGTAGGAGATCACCCTGGTCTATAGACCTATGATACAGTAGGAGATCACCCTGGTCTATAGACCTATGATACAGTAGGAGATCACCCTGGTCTATAGACCTATGCTACACTAGCATATCACCCTGTTCTATAGACCTATGATACAGTAGGAGATCACCCTGGTCTATAGACCTATGATGCAGTAGGAGATCACCCTGGTCTATAGACCTATGATACAGTAGTAGATCACCCTGGTCTATAGACTTATGATACAGTAGTAGACCACCCTGTTCTATAGACCTATGATACAGGAGGAGATCACCATGGTCAATAGACCTATAGTACAGTAGGAGATCACCCTGGTCTATAGACCTATGATGCAGTAGGAGATCACCCTGGTCTATACCCTATGATACAGTAGGAGATCACCCTGGTCTATAGACCTATGATGCAGTAGTAGATCACCCTGGTCTATAGACCTATGATGCAGTAGGAGTTCACCCTGGTGTATAGAACTATGATGCAGTAGGAGATCACCCTGGTCCATAGACCTATGATACAGTAGGAGATCACCCTGGTCTATAGGCCTATGATACAGTAGGAGATCACCTTGGTCAATTGACCTATAGTACAGTAGGAGATCACCCTGGTCTATAGACCTATGATGCAGTAGGAGATCACCCTGGTCTATACCCTATGATACAGTAGGAGATCACCCTGGTCTATAGACCTATGATGCAATAGTAGATCACCCTGGTCTATAGACCTATGATGCAGTAGGAGATCACCCTGGTCCATAGACCTATGATACAGTAGGAGATCACCCTGGTCTATAGGCCTATGATACAGTAGGAGATCACCCTGGTCTATAGACCTATGATACAGTAGGAGATCACCCTGGTCTATATACCTATGATACAGTAGGAGATCACCCTGGTCTATATACCTATGATACAGTAGGAGATCCCCCTGGTCTATAGACCTATGATGCAGTAGGAGATCATCCTGGTCTATAGGCCTATGATACAGTAGGAGATCACCCTGGTCAATAGACCTATGATACAGTAGGTGATTACCCTGGTCGATAGACCTATGCTACAATAGCAGATCACCCTGGTCTATAGACCTATGCTAGACTAGCAGATCACCCTGGTCTATAGACCTATGATACAGTAACAGGTCACCCTGGTCCATAGACCTATGATACAGTAGGAGATCACCCTGGTCTATAGGCCTATGATACAGTAGGAGATCACCCTGGTCTAAAGACCTATGATACAGTAGGAGATCACCCTGGTCTATATACCTATGATACAGTAGGAGATCACCCTGGTCTATATACCTATGATACAGTAGGAGATCACCCTGGTCTATAGACCTATGATACAGTAGGAGATCCCCCTGGTCTATAGACCTATGATACAGGAGGAGATCACCCTGGTCCATAGACCTCTGATACAGTAGGTGATCACCCTGGTCTATAGGCCTATGATACAGTAGGAGATCACCCTGGTCTATAGGCCTATGAAACAGTAGGAGATCACCCTGGTCTATAGACCTATGATACAGTAGGAGATCACCCTGGTCTATACACCTATGATACAGTAGGAGATCACCCTGGTCTATAGACCTATGATACAGTAGGAGATCCCCCTGGTCTATAGACCTATGATGCAGTAGGAGATCATCCTGGTCTATAGGCCTATGCTACAGTAGGAGATCACCCTGGTCAATAGACCTATGATACAGTAGGAGATCACCCTGGTCTATAGACCTGTGCTACACTAGCATATCACTCTGTTCTATAGACCTATGATACAGTAGGAGATCACCCTGGTCTATAGACCTATGACGCAGTAGGAGATCACACTGGTCTATAGACATATGATACAGTAGTAGATCACCCTGGTCTATAGACCTATGATACAGTAGTAGACCACCCTGTTCTATAGACCTATGATACAGTAGGAGATCACCATGGTCAATAGACCTATAGTACAGTAGGAGATCACCCTGGTCTATAGACCTATGATGCAGTAGAAGATCACCCTGGTCTATACCCTATGATACAGTAGGAGATCACCCTGGTCTATAGACCTATGATGCAGTAGTAGATCACCCTGGTCTATAGACATATGATGCAGTAGGAGATCACCCTGGTCTATAGACCTATGATGCAGTAGGAGATCACCCTGGTCCATAGACATATGATACAGTAGGAGATCACCCTGGTCTATAGGCCTATGATACAGTAGGAGATCACCCTGGTCAATAGACCTATAGTACAGTAGGAGATCACCCTGGTCTATAGACCTATGATGCAGTAGGAGATCACCCTGGTCTATAGACCTATGATACAGTAGGAGATCACCCTGGTCTATAGGCCTATGATACAGTAGGAGATCACCATGGTCAATTGACCTATAGTACAGTAGGAGATAACCCTGGTCTATATACCTATGATACAGTAGGAGATCACCCTGGTCTATATACCTATGATACAGTAGGAGATCACCCTGGTCTATAGACCTATGATACAGTAGGAGATCACCCTGGTCTATAGACCTGTGCTACACTAGCATATCACTCTGTTCTATAGACCTATGATACAGTAGGAGATCACCCTGGTACATAGACCTATGCTACACTATCAGATCACCCTGGTCTATAGACCTATGATGCAGTAGGAGATCACCCTGGTCTATAGACCTATGATGCAGTAGGAGATCACCCTGGTCCATAGACCTATGATACAGTAGGAGATCACCCTGGTCTATAGACCTATGATACAGTAGGAGATCACCCTGGTCTATAGACCTATGATACAGCAGGAGATCACCCTGGTCTATAGACCTATGATACAGTAGGAGATCACCCTGGTCTATATACCTATGATACAGTAGGAGATCACCCTGGTCTATAGACCTATGATGCAGTAGGAGATCATCCTGGTCTATAGGCCTATGATACAGTAGGAGATCCCCCTGGTCTATAGACCTATGATGCAGTAGGAGATCATCCTGGTCTATAGGCCTATGATACAGTAGGAGATCACCCTGGTCAATAGACCTATGATACAGTAGGAGATCACCCTGGTCTATAGACCTGTGCTACACTAGCATATCACTCTGTTCTATAGACCTATGATACAGTAGGAGATCACCCTGGTCTATAGACCTATGATGCAGTAGGAGATCACCCTGGTCTATAGACATATGATACAGTAGTAGATCACCCTGGTCTATAGACCTATGATACAGTAGTAGACCACCCTGTTCTATAGACCTATGATACAGTAGGAGATCACCATGGTCAATAGACCTATAGTACAGTAGGAGATCACCCTGGTCTATAGACCTATGATGCAGTAGGAGATCACCCTGGTCTATACCCTATGATACAGTAGGAGATCACCCTGGTCTATAGACCTATGATGCAGTAGTAGATCACCCTGGTCTATAGACCTATGATGCAGTAGGAGATCACCCTGGTCTATAGACCTATGATGCAGTAGGAGATCACCCTGGTCCATAGACCTATGATACAGTAGGAGATATCCCTGGTCTATAGGCCTATGATACAGTAGGAGATCACCCTGGTCAATAGACCTATGATACAGTAGGAGATCACCCTGGTCTATATACCTATGATACAGTAGGAGATCACCCTGGTCTATAGGCCTATGATACAGTAGGAGATCACCCTGGTCTATAGACCTATGATACAGTAGGAGATCACCCTGGTCTATATACCTATGATACAGTAGGAGATCACCCTGGTCTATAGACCTATGATACAGTAGGAGATCCCCCTGGTCTATAGATCTATGATGCAGTAGGAGATCATCCTGGTCTATAGGCCTATGATACAGTAGGAGATCACCCTGGTCAATAGACCTATGATACAGTAGGAGATCACCCTGGTCTATAGACCTATGCTACACTAGCAGATCACCCTGGTCTATAGACCTATGCTAGACTAGCAGATCACCCTGGTCTATAGACCTATGATACAGTAACAGGTCACCCTGGTCCATAGACCTATGATACAGTAGGAGATCACCCTGGTCTATAGGCCTATGATACAGTAGGATATCACCCTGGTCTAAAGACCTATGATACAGTAGGAGATCACCCTGGTCTATATACCTATGATACTGTAGGAGATCACCCTGGTCTATATACCTATGATACAGTAGGAGATCACCCTGGTCTATAGACCTATGATACAGTAGGAGATCCCCCTGGTCTATAGAGCTATGATACAGGAGGAGATCACCCTGTTCTATAGACCTATGATACAGTAGGAGATCACCCTGGTCTATAGACCTATGATGCAGTAGGAGAACACCCTGGTCTATAGACCTATGATACAGTAGGAGATCACCATGGTCAATAGACCTATAGTACAGTAGGAGATCACCCTGGTCTATAGACCTATGATGCAGTAGGAGATCACCCTGGTCTATACCCTATGATACAGTAGGAGATCACCCTGGTCTATAGACCTATGATGCAGTAGTAGATCACCCTGGTCTATAGACCTATGATGCAGTTGGAGATCACCCTGGTCTATAGACCTATGATGCAGTAGGAGATCACCCTGGTCCATAGACCTATGATACAGTAGGAGATCACCCTGGTCTATAGGCCTATTATACAGTAGGATATCACCCTGGTCAATAGACCTGTAGTACAGTAGGAGATCACCCTGGTCTATAGACCTATGATGCAGTAGGAGATCACCCTGGTCTATACCCTATGATACAGTAGGAGATCACCCTGGTCTATAGACCTATGAAACAGTAGGAGATCACCCTGGTCTATAGACCTATGATACAGTAGGAGATCACCCTGGTCTATAGACCTATGATACAGTAGGAGATCACCCTGGTCTATAGACATATGATACAGTAGTAGATCACCCTGGTCTATAGACATATGATACAGTAGTAGACCACCCTGTTCTATAGACCTATGATACAGTAGGAGATCACCCTGGTCTATATACCTATGATACAGTAGGAGATAACCCTGGTCTATAGACCTATGATACAGTAGGAGATCACCCTGGTCTATAGACCTATGATGCAGTAGGAGATCATCCTGGTCTATAGGCCTATGATACAGTAGGCGATCACCCTGGTCTACAGACCTATGATACAGTAGGAGATCACCCTGGTCTATAGACCTATGATTCAGTAGGAGATCACCCTGGTCTATAGACCTATGATACAGTAGGAGATCACCCTGGTCTATAGACCTATGATACAGTAGGAGATCACCCTGGTCTATATACCTATGATACAGTAGGAGATCACCCTGGTCTATAGACCTATAATACAGTAGGAGATCACCCTGGTCTATAGACCTATGATGCAGTAGGAGATCATCCTGGTCTATAGGCCTATGATACAGTAGGAGATCACCCTGGTCTACAGACCTATGAAACAGTAGGAGATCACCCTGGTCTATAGACCTATGATACAGTAGGAGATCACCCTGGTCTATAGACCTATGATACAGTAGGAGATCACCCTGGTCTATAGACCTATGCTACACTAGCATATCACCCTGTTCTATAGACCTATGATACAGTAGGAGATCACCCTGGTCTATAGACCTATGATGCAGTAGGAGATCACCCTGGTCTATAGACCTATGATACAGTAGTAGATCACCCTGGTCTATAGACCTATGATACAGTAGTAGACCACCCTGTTCTATAGACCTATGATACAGTAGGAGATCACCATGGTCAATAGACCTATAGTACAGTAGGAGATCACCCTGGTCTATAGACCTATGATGCAGTAGGAGATCACCCTGGTCTATACCCTATGATACAGTAGGAGATCACCCTGGTCTATAGACCTATGATGCAGTAGTAGATCACCCTGGTCTATAGACCTATGATGCAGTAGGAGTTCACCCTGGTGTATAGACCTATGATGCAGTAGGAGATCACCCTGGTCCATAGACCTATGATACAGTAGGAGATCACCCTGGTCTATAGGCCTATGATACAGTAGGAGATCACCTTGGTCAATTGACCTATAGTACAGTAGGAGATCACCCTGGTCTATAGACCTATGATGCAGTAGGAGATCACCCTGGTCTATACCCTATGATACAGTAGGAGATCACCCTGGTCTATAGACCTATGATGCAATAGTAGATCACCCTGGTCTATAGACCTATGATGCAGTAGGAGATCACCCTGGTCCATAGACCTATGATACAGTAGGATATCACCCTGGTCTATAGGCCTATGATACAGTAGGAGATCACCCTGGTCTATAGACCTATGATACAGTAGGAGATCACCCTGGTCTATATACCTATGATACAGTAGGAGATCACCCTGGTCTATATACCTATGATACAGTAGGAGATCCCCCTGGTCTATAGACCTATGATGCAGTAGGAGATCATCCTGGTCTATAGGCCTATGATACAGTAGGAGATCACCCTGGTCAATAGACCTATGATACAGTAGGAGATTACCCTGGTCGATAGACCTATGCTACAATAGCAGATCACCCTGGTCTATAGACCTATGCTAGACTAGCAGATCACCCTGGTCTATAGACCTATGATACAGTAACAGGTCACCCTGGTCCATAGACCTATGATACAGTAGGAGATCACCCTGGTCTATAGGCCTATGATACAGTAGGAGATCACCCTGGTCTAAAGACCTATGATACAGTAGGAGATCACCCTGGTCTATATACCTATGATACAGTAGGAGATCACCCTGGTCTATATACCTATGATACAGTAGGAGATCACCCTGGTCTATAGACCTATGATACAGTAGGAGATCCCCCTGGTCTATAGACCTATGATACAGGAGGAGATCACCCTGGTCCATAGACCTCTGATACAGTAGGTGATCACCCTGGTCTATAGGCCTATGATACAGTAGGAGATCACCCTTGGTCTATAGACCTATGCTACACTAGCAGATCACCCTGGTCTATAGACCTATGATACAGTAGGAGATCACCCTGGTACATAGACCTATGCTACACTATCAGATCACCCTGGTCTATAGACCTATGATGCAGTAGGAGATCACCCTAGTCTATAGACCTATGATGCAGTAGGAGATCACCCTGGTCCATAGACCTATGATACAGTAGGAGATCACCCTGGTCTATAGGCCTATGAAACAGTAGGAGATCACCCTGGTCTATAGACCTATGATACAGTAGGAGATCACCCTGGTCTAAAGACCAATGATACAGTAGGAGATCACCCTGGTCTATACACCTATGATACAGTAGGAGATCACCCTGGTCTATAGACCTATGATACAGTAGGAGATCCCCCTGGTCTATAGACCTATGATGCAGTAGGAGATCATCCTGGTCTATAGGCCTATGCTACAGTAGGAGATCACCCTGGTCAATAGACCTATGATACAGTAGGAGATCACCCTGGTCTATAGACCTGTGCTACACTAGCATATCACTCTGTTCTATAGACCTATGATACAGTAGGAGATCACCCTGGTCTATAGACCTATGACGCAGTAGGAGATCACACTGGTCTATAGACATATGATACAGTAGTAGATCACCCTGGTCTATAGACCTATGATACAGTAGTAGACCACCCTGTTCTATAGACCTATGATACAGTAGGAGATCACCATGGTCAATAGACCTATAGTACAGTAGGAGATCACCCTGGTCTATAGACCTATGATGCAGTAGAAGATCACCCTGGTCTATACCCTATGATACAGTAGGAGATCACCCTGGTCTATAGACCTATGATGCAGTAGTAGATCACCCTGGTCTATAGACATATGATGCAGTAGGAGATCACCCTGGTCTATAGACCTATGATGCAGTAGGAGATCACCCTGGTCCATAGACATATGATACAGTAGGAGATCACCCTGGTCTATAGGCCTATGATACAGTAGGAGATCACCCTGGTCAATAGACCTATAGTACAGTAGGAGATCACCCTGGTCTATAGACCTATGATGCAGTAGGAGATCACCCTGGTCTATACCCTATGATACAGTAGGAGATCACCCTGGTCTATAGACCTATGATGCAATAGTAGATCACCCTGGTCTATAGACCTATGATACAGTAGGAGATCACCCTGGTCTATAGGCCTATGATACAGTAGGAGATCACCATGGTCAATAGACCTATAGTACAGTAGGAGATCACCCTGGTCTATATACCTATGATACAGTAGGAGATCACCCTGGTCTATATACCTATGATACAGTAGGAGATCACCCTGGTCTATAGACCTATGATACAGTAGGAGATCACCCTGGTCTATAGACCTGTGCTACACTAGCATATCACTCTGTTCTATAGACCTATGATACAGTAGGAGATCACCCTGGTACATAGACCTATGCTACACTATCAGATCACCCTGGTCTATAGACCTATGATGCAGTAGGAGATCACCCTGGTCTATAGACCTATGATGCAGTAGGAGATCACCCTGGTCCATAGACCTATGATACAGTAGGATATCACCCTGGTCTATAGGCCTATGATACAGTAGGAGATCCCCCTGGTCTATAGACCTATGATACAGCAGGAGATCACCCTGGTCTATAGACCTATGATACAGTAGGAGATCACCCTGGTCTATATACCTATGATACAGTAGGAGATCACCCTGGTCTATAGACCTATGATACAGTAGGAGATCCCCCTGGTCTATAGACCTATGATGCAGTAGGAGATCATCCTGGTCTATAGGCCTATGATACAGTAGGAGATCACCCTGGTCAATAGACCTATGATACAGTAGGAGATCACCCTGGTCTATAGACCTGTGCTACACTAGCATATCACTCTGTTCTATAGACCTATGATACAGTAGGAGATCACCCTGGTCTATAGACCTATGATGCAGTAGGAGATCACCCTGGTCTATAGACATATGATACAGTAGTAGATCACCCTGGTCTATAGACCTATGATACAGTAGTAGACCACCCTGTTCTATAGACCTATGATACAGTAGGAGATCACCATGGTCAATAGACCTATAGTACAGTAGGAGATCACCCTGGTCTATAGACCTATGATGCAGTAGGAGATCACCCTGGTCTATACCCTATGATACAGTAGGAGATCACCCTGGTCTATAGACCTATGATGCAGTAGTAGATCACCCTGGTCTATAGACCTATGATGCAGTAGGAGATCACCCTGGTCTATAGACCTACGATGCAGTAGGAGATTACCCTGGTCCATAGACCTATGATACAGTAGGAGATCACCCTGGTCTATAGGCCTATGATACAGTAGGAGATCACCCTGGTCAATAGACCTATGATACAGTAGGAGATCACCCTGGTCTATATACCTATGATACAGTAGGAGATCACCCTGGTCTATAGGCCTATGATACAGTAGGAGATAACCCTGGTCTATAGACCTATGATACAGTAGGAGATCACCCTGGTCTATATACCTATGATACAGTAGGAGATCACCCTGGTCTATAGACCTATGATACAGTAGGAGATCCCCCTGGTCTATAGATCTATGATGCAGTAGGAGATCATCCTGGTCTATAGGCCTATGATACAGTAGGAGATCACCCTGGTCAATAGACCTATGATACAGTAGGAGATCACCCTGGTCTATAGACCTATGCTACACTAGCAGATCACCCTGGTCTATAGACCTATGCTAGACTAGCAGATCACCCTGGTCTATAGACCTATGATACAGTAACAGGTCACCCTGGTCCATAGACCTATGATACATTAGGAGATCACCCTGGTCTATAGGCCTATGATACAGTAGGATATCACCCTGGTCTAAAGACCTATGATACAGTAGGAGATCACCCTGGTCTATATACCTATGATACAGTAGGAGATCACCCTGGTCTATATACCTATGATACAGTAGGAGATCACCCTGGTCTATAGACCTATGATACAGTAGGAGATCCCCCTGGTCTATAGAGCTATGATACAGGAGGAGATCACCCTGTTCTATAGACCTATGATACAGTAGGAGATCACCCTGGTCTATAGACCTATATTGCAGTAGGAGAACACCCTGGTCTATAGACCTATGATACAGTAGTAGATCACCCTGGTCTATAGACCTATGATACAGTAGTAGACCACCCTGTTCTATAGACCTATGATACAGTAGGAGATCACCATGGTCAATAGACCTATAGTACAGTAGGAGATCACCCTGGTCTATAGACCTATGATGCAGTAGGAGATCACCCTGGTCTATACCCTATGATACAGTAGGAGATCACCCTGGTCTATAGACCTATGATGCAGTAGTAGATCACCCTGGTCTATAGACCTATGATGCAGTAGGAGATCACCCTGGTCTATACCCTAAGATACAGTAGGAGATCACCCTGGTCTATAGACCTATGAAACAGTAGGAGATCACCCTGGTCTATAGACCTATGATACAGTAGGAGATCACCCTGGTCTATAGACCTATGATACAGTAGGAGATCAACCTGGTCTATAGACATATGATACAGTAGTAGATCACCCTGGTCTATAGACATATGATACAGTAGTAGACCACCCTGTTCTATAGACCTATGATACAGTAGGAGATCACCCTGGTCTATATACCTATGATACAGTAGGAGATCACCCTGGTCTATAGACCTATGATACAGTAGGAGATCCCCCTGGTCTATAGAGCTATGATACAGGAGGAGATCACCCTGTTCTATAGACCTATGATACAGTAGGAGATCACCCTGGTCTATAGACCTATGATACAGTAGGAGATCACCCTGGTCTATATACCTATGATACAGTAGGAGATCACCCTGGTCTATATACCTATGATACAGTAGGAGATCACCCTGGTCTATAGACCTATGATACAGTAGGAGATCCCCCTGGTCTATAGAGCTATGATACAGGAGGAGATCACCCTGTTCTATAGACCTATGATACAGTAGGAGATCACCCTGGTCTATAGACCTATGATGCAGTAGGAGAACACCCTGGTCTATAGACCTATGATACAGTAGTAGATCACCCTGGTCTATAGACCTATGATACAGTAGTAGACCACCCTGTTCTATAGACCTATGATACAGTAGGAGATCACCATGGTCAATAGACCTATAGTACAGTAGGAGATCACCCTGGTCTATAGACCTATGATGCAGTAGGAGATCACCCTGGTCTATACCCTATGATACAGTAGGAGATCACCCTGGTCTATAGACCTATGATGCAGTAGTAGATCACCCTGGTCTATAGACCTATGATGCAGTTGGAGATCACCCTGGTCTATAGACCTATGATGCAGTAGGAGATCACCCTGGTCCATAGACCTATGATACAGTAGGAGATCACCCTGGTCTATAGGCCTATGATACAGTAGGATATCACCCTGGTCAATAGACCTATAGTACAGTAGGAGATCACCCTGGTCTATAGACCCATGATGCAGTAGGAGATCACCCTGGTCTATACCCTATGATACAGTAGGAGATCACCCTGGTCTATAGACCTATGAAACAGTAGGAGATCACCCTGGTCTATAGACCTATGATACAGTAGGAGATCACCCTGGTCTATAGACCTATGATACAGTAGGAGATCACCCTGGTCTATAGACATATGATACAGTAGTAGATCACCCTGGTCTATAGACATATGATACAGTAGTAGACCACCCTGTTCTATAGACCTATGATACAGTAGGAGATCACCCTGGTCTATATACCTATGATACAGTAGGAGATAACCCTGGTCTATAGACCTATGATACAGTAGGAGATCACCCTGGTCTATAGACCTATGATGCAGTAGGAGATCATCCTGGTCTATAGGCCTATGATACAGTAGGCGATCACCCTGGTCTACAGACCTATGATACAGTAGGAGATCACCCTGGTCTATAGACCTATGATTCAATAGGAGATCACCCTGGTCTATAGACCTATGATACAGTAGGAGATCACCCTGGTCTATAGACCTATGATACAGTAGGAGATCACCCTGGTCTATATACCTATGATACAGTAGGAGATCACCCTGGTCTATAGACCTATAATACAGTAGGAGATCACCCTGGTCTATAGACCTATGATGCAGTAGGAGATCATCCTGGTCTATAGGCCTATGATACAGTAGGAGATCACCCTGGTCTACAGACCTATGAGACAGTAGGAGATCACCCTGGTCTATAGACCTATGATACAGTAGGAGATCACCCTGGTCTATAGACCTATGATACAGTTGGAGATCACCCTGGTCTATAGACCTATGCTACACTAGCATATCACCCTGTTCTATAGACCTATGATACAGTAGGAGATCACCCTGGTCTATAGACCTATGATGCAGTAGGAGGTCACCCTGGTCTATAGACCTATGATACAGTAGTAGATCACCCTGGTCTATAGACCTATGATACAGTAGTAGACCACCCTGTTCTATAGACCTATGATACAGTAGGAGATCACCATGGTCAATAGACCTATAGTACAGTAGGAGATCACCCTGGTCTATAGACCTATGATGCAGTTGGAGATCACCCTGGTCTATACCCTATGATACAGTAGGAGATCACCCTGGTCTATAGACCTATGATGCAGTAGTAGATCACCCTGGTCTATAGACCTATGATGCAGTAGGAGATCACCCTGGTCTATAGACCTATGATGCAGTAGGAGATCACCCTGGTCCATAGACCTATGATACAGTAGGAGATCACCCTGGTCTATAGGCCTATGATACAGTAGGAGATCACCCTGGTCTATAGACCTATGATACAGTAGGAGATCACCCTGGTCTATAGACCTATGATACAGTAGGAGATCACCCTGGTCTATATACCTATGATACAGTAGGAGATCACCCTGGTCTATAGACCTATGATACAGTAGGAGATCCCCCTGGTCTATAGACCTATGATGCAGTAGGAGATCACCCTGGTCTATATACCTATGATACAGTAGGAGATCACCCTGGTCTATAGACCTGTGCTACACTAGCATATCACTCTGTTCTATAGACCTATGATACAGTAGGAGATCACCCTGGTCTATAGACCTATGATGCAGTAGGAGATCACCCTGGTCTATAGACATATGATACAGTAGTAGATCACCCTGGTCTATAGACATATGATACAGTAGTAGACCACCCTGTTCTATAGACCTATGATACAGTAGGAGATCACCATGGTCAATAGACCTATAGTACAGTAGGAGATCACCCTGGTCTATAGACCTATGATGCAGTAGGAGATCACCCTGGTCTATACCCTATGATACAGTAGGAGATCACCCTGGTCTATAGACCTATGATGCAGTAGTAGATCACCCTGGTCTATAGACATATGATGCAGTAGGAGATCACCCTGGTGTATAGACCTATGATGCAGTAGGAGATCACCCTGGTCCATAGACCTATGATACAGTAGGAGATCACCCTGGTCTATAGGCCTATGATACAGTAGGAGATCACCTTGGTCAATTGACCTATAGTACAGTAGGAGATCACCCTGGTCTATAGACCTATGATGCAGTAGGAGATCACCCTGGTCTATACCCTATGATACAGTAGGAGATCACCCTGGTCTATAGACCTATGATGCAATAGTAGATCACCCTGGTCTATAGACCTATGATGCAGTAGGAGATCACCCTGGTCCATAGACCTATGATACAGTAGGAGATCACCCTGGTCTATAGGCCTATGATACAGTAGGAGATCACCCTGGTCTATAGACCTATGATACAGTAGGAGATCACCCTGGTCTATATACCTATGATACAGTAGGAGATCACCATGGTCAATAGACCTATAGTACAGTAGGAGATCACCCTGGTCTATAGACCTATGATGCAGTAGGTTATCACCCTGGTCTATACCCTATGATACAGTAGGAGATCACCCTGGTCTATAGACCTATGATACAGTAGGAGATCCCCCTGGTCTATAGACCTATGATGCAGTAGGAGATCACCCTGGTCTATATACCTATGATACAGTAGGAGATCACCCTGGTCTATAGACCTGTGCTACACTAGCATATCACTCTGTTCTATAGACCTATGATACAGTAGGAGATCACCCTGGTCTATAGACCTATGATGCAGTAGGAGATCACCCTGGTCTATAGACATATGATACAGTAGTAGATCACCCTGGTCTATAGACATATGATACAGTAGTAGACCACCCTGTTCTATAGACCTATGATACAGTAGGAGATCACCATGGTCAATAGACCTATAGTACAGTAGGAGATCACCCTGGTCTATAGACCTATGATGCAGTAGGAGATCACCCTGGTCTATACCCTATGATACAGTAGGAGATCACCCTGGTCTATAGACCTATGATGCAGTAGTAGATCACCCTGGTCTATAGACCTATGATACAGTAGGAGATCCCCCTGGTCTATAGACCTATGATGCAGTAGGAGATCACCCTGGTCTATATACCTATGATACAGTAGGAGATCACCCTGGTCTATAGACCTGTGCTACACTAGCATATCACTCTGTTCTATAGACCTATGATACAGTAGGAGATCACCCTGGTCTATAGACCTATGATGCAGTAGGAGATCACCCTGGTCTATAGACATATGATACAGTAGTAGATCACCCTGGTCTATAGACATATGATACAGTAGTAGACCACCCTGTTCTATAGACCTATGATACAGTAGGAGATCACCATGGTCAATAGACCTATAGTACAGTAGGAGATCACCCTGGTCTATAGACCTATGATGCAGTAGGAGATCACCCTGGTCTATACCCTATGATACAGTAGGAGATCACCCTGGTCTATAGACCTATGATGCAGTAGTAGATCACCCTGGTCTATAGACATATGATGCAGTAGGAGATCACCCTGGTGTATAGACCTATGATGCAGTAGGAGATCACCCTGGTCCATAGACCTATGATACAGTAGGAGATCACCCTGGTCTATAGGCCTATGATACAGTAGGAGATCACCTTGGTCAATTGACCTATAGTACAGTAGGAGATCACCCTGGTCTATAGACCTATGATGCAGTAGGAGATCACCCTGGTCTATACCCTATGATACAGTAGGAGATCACCCTGGTCTATAGACCTATGATGCAATAGTAGATCACCCTGGTCTATAGACCTATGATGCAGTAGGAGATCACCCTGGTCCATAGACCTATGATACAGTAGGAGATCACCCTGGTCTATAGGCCTATGATACAGTAGGAGATCACCCTGGTCTATAGACCTATGATACAGTAGGAGATCACCCTGGTCTATATACCTATGATACAGTAGGAGATCACCCTGGTCTATAGACCTATGATGCAGTAGGAGATCACCCTGGTCTATAGACCTATGATACAGTAGGAGATCCCCCTGGTCTATAGACCTATGATGCAGTAGGAGATCACCCTGGTCTATATACCTATGATACAGTAGGAGATCACCCTGGTCTATAGACCTATGATACAGTAGGAGATCACCCTGGTCTATAGACCTATGATACAGTAGGAGATCACCCTGGTCTATATACCTATGATACAGTAGGAGATCACCCTGGTCTATAGACCTATGATACAGTAGGAGATCCCCCTGGTCTATAGACCTATGATGCAGTAGGAGATCACCCTGGTCTATATACCTATGATACAGTAGGAGATCACCCTGGTCTATAGACCTGTGCTACACTAGCATATCACTCTGTTCTATAGACCTATGATACAGTAGGAGATCACCCTGGTCTATAGACCTATGATGCAGTAGGAGATCACCCTGGTCTATAGACATATGATACAGTAGTAGATCACCCTGGTCTATAGACATATGATACAGTAGTAGACCACCCTGTTCTATAGACCTATGATACAGTAGGAGATCACCATGGTCAATAGACCTATAGTACAGTAGGAGATCACCCTGGTCTATAGACCTATGATGCAGTAGGAGATCACCCTGGTCTATACCCTATGATACAGTAGGAGATCACCCTGGTCTATAGACCTATGATGCAGTAGGAGATCACCCTGGTCTATACCCTATGATACAGTAGGAGATCACCCTGGTCTATAGACCTATGATGCAGTAGTAGATCACCCTGGTCTATAGACCTATGATACAGTAGGAGATCCCCCTGGTCTATAGACCTATGATGCAGTAGGAGATCACCCTGGTCTATATACCTATGATACAGTAGGAGATCACCCTGGTCTATAGACCTGTGCTACACTAGCATATCACTCTGTTCTATAGACCTATGATACAGTAGGAGATCACCCTGGTCTATAGACCTATGATGCAGTAGGAGATCACCCTGGTCTATAGACATATGATACAGTAGTAGATCACCCTGGTCTATAGACATATGATACAGTAGTAGACCACCCTGTTCTATAGACCTATGATACAGTAGGAGATCACCATGGTCAATAGACCTATAGTACAGTAGGAGATCACCCTGGTCTATAGACCTATGATGCAGTAGGAGATCACCCTGGTCTATACCCTATGATACAGTAGGAGATCACCCTGGTCTATAGACCTATGATGCAGTAGTAGATCACCCTGGTCTATAGACATATGATGCAGTAGGAGATCACCCTGGTGTATAGACCTATGATGCAGTAGGAGATCACCCTGGTCCATAGACCTATGATACAGTAGGAGATCACCCTGGTCTATAGGCCTATGATACAGTAGGAGATCACCTTGGTCAATTGACCTATAGTACAGTAGGAGATCACCCTGGTCTATAGACCTATGATGCAGTAGGAGATCACCCTGGTCTATACCCTATGATACAGTAGGAGATCACCCTGGTCTATAGACCTATGATGCAATAGTAGATCACCCTGGTCTATAGACCTATGATGCAGTAGGAGATCACCCTGGTCCATAGACCTATGATACAGTAGGAGATCACCCTGGTCTATAGGCCTATGATACAGTAGGAGATCACCCTGGTCTATAGACCTATGATACAGTAGGAGATCACCCTGGTCTATATACCTATGATACAGTAGGAGATCACCCTGGTCTATAGACCTATGATGCAGTAGGAGATCACCCTGGTCTATAGACCTATGATACAGTAGGAGATCCCCCTGGTCTATAGACCTATGATGCAGTAGGAGATCACCCTGGTCTATATACCTATGATACAGTAGGAGATCACCCTGGTCTATAGACCTATGATACAGTAGGAGATCACCCTGGTCTATAGACCTATGATACAGTAGGAGATCACCCTGGTCTATATACCTATGATACAGTAGGAGATCACCCTGGTCTATAGACCTATGATACAGTAGGAGATCCCCCTGGTCTATAGACCTATGATGCAGTAGGAGATCACCCTGGTCTATATACCTATGATACAGTAGGAGATCACCCTGGTCTATAGACCTGTGCTACACTAGCATATCACTCTGTTCTATAGACCTATGATACAGTAGGAGATCACCCTGGTCTATAGACCTATGATGCAGTAGGAGATCACCCTGGTCTATAGACATATGATACAGTAGTAGATCACCCTGGTCTATAGACATATGATACAGTAGTAGACCACCCTGTTCTATAGACCTATGATACAGTAGGAGATCACCATGGTCAATAGACCTATAGTACAGTAGGAGATCACCCTGGTCTATAGACCTATGATGCAGTAGGAGATCACCCTGGTCTATACCCTATGATACAGTAGGAGATCACCCTGGTCTATAGACCTATGATGCAATAGTAGATCACCCTGGTCTATAGACCTATGATGCAGTAGGAGATCACCCTGGTCCATAGACCGATGATACAGTAGGAGATCACCCTGGTCTATAGGCCTATGATACAGTAGGAGATCACCCTGGTCTTTAGACCTATGATGCAGTAGGAGATCACCCTGGTCCATAGACCGATGATACAGTAGGAGATCACCCTGGTCTATAGGCCTATGATACAGTAGTAGACCACCCTGTTCTATAGACCTATGATACAGTAGGAGATCACCATGGTCAATAGACCTATAGTACAGTAGGAGATCACCCTGGTCTATAGACCTATGATGCAGTAGGAGATCACCCTGGTCTATACCCTATGATACACTAGGAGATCACCCTGGTCTATAGACCTATGATGCAGTAGTAGATCACCCAGGTCTATAGACATATGATGCAGTAGGAGATCACCCTGGTGTATAGACCTATGATGCAGTAGGAGATCACCCTGGTCCATAGACCTATGATACAGTAGGAGATCACCCTGGTCTATAGGCCTATGATACAGTAGGAGATCACCTTGGTCAATTGACCTATAGTACAGTAGGAGATCACCCTGGTCTATAGACCTATGATGCAGTAGGAGATCACCCTGGTCTATACCCTATGATACAGTAGGAGATCACCCTGGTCTATAGACCTATGATGCAATAGTAGATCACCCTGGTCTATAGACCTATGATGCAGTAGGAGATCACCCTGGTCCATAGACCGATGATACAGTAGGAGATCACCCTGGTCTATAGGCCTATGATACAGTAGGAGATCACCCTGGTCTATAGACCTATGATGCAGTAGGAGATCATCCTGGTCTATAGGCCTATGATACAGTAGGAGATCACCCTGGTCAATAGACCTATGATACAGTAGGAGATTACCCTGGTCGATAGACCTATGCTACAATAGCAGATCACCCTGGTCTATAGACCTATGCTAGACTAGCAGATCACCCTGGTCTATAGACCTATGATACAGTAACAGGTCACCCTGGTCCATAGACCTATGATACAGTAGGAGATCACCCTGGTCTATAGGCCTATGATACAGTAGGAGATCACCCTGGTCTATAGACCTATGATACAGTAGGAGATCCCCCTGGTCTATAGACCTATGATGCAGTAGGAGATCACCCTGGTCTATAGACCTATGATACAGTAGGAGATCACCCTGGTCTATAGACCTATGATGCAGTAGGAGATCACCCTGGTCTATAGACATATGATACAGTAGTAGATCACCCTGGTCTATAGACATATGATACAGTAGTAGACCACCCTGTTCTATAGACCTATGATACAGTAGGAGATCACCATGGTCAATAGACCTATAGTACAGTAGGAGATCACCCTGGTCTATAGAACTATGATGCAGTAGGAGATCACCCTGGTCTATACCCTATGATACAGTAGGAGATCACCCTGGTCTATAGACCTATGATGCAGTAGTAGATCACCCTGGTCTATAGACATATGATGCAGTAGGAGATCACCCTGGTGTATAGACCTATGATGCAGTAGGAGATCACCCTGGTCCATAGACCTATGATACAGTAGGAGATCACCCTGGTCTATAGGCCTATGATACAGTAGGAGATCACCTTGGTCAATTGACCTATAGTACAGTAGGAGATCACCCTGGTCTATAGACCTATGATGCAGTAGTAGATCACCCTGGTCTATACCCTATGATACAGTAGGAGATCACCCTGGTCTATAGACCTATGATGCAATAGTAGATCACCCTGGTCTATAGACCTATGATGCAGTAGGAGATCACCCTGGTCCATAGACCTATGATACAGTAGGAGATCACCCTGGTCTATAGGCCTATGATACAGTAGGAGATCACCCTGGTCTATAGACCTATGATACAGTAGGAGATCACCCTGGTCTATATACCTATGATACAGTAGGAGATCACCCTGGTCTATATACCTATGATACAGTAGGAGATCCCCCTGGTCTATAGACCTATGATGCAGTAGGAGATCATCCTGGTCTATAGGCCTATGATACAGTAGGAGATCACCCTGGTCAATAGACCTATGATACAGTAGGAGATTACCCTGGTCGATAGACCTATGCTACAATAGCAGATCACCCTGGTCTATAGACCTATGCTAGACTAGCAGATCACCCTGGTCTATAGACCTATGATACAGTAACAGGTCACCCTGGTCCATAGACCTATGATACAGTAGGAGATCACCCTGGTCTATAGGCCTATGATACAGTAGGAGATCACCCTGGTCTAAAGACCTATGATACAGTAGGAGATCACCCTGGTCTATATACCTATGATACAGTAGGAGATCACCCTGGTCTATATACCTATGATACAGTAGGATATCACCCTGGTCTATAGACCTATGATACAGTAGGAGATCCCCCTGGTCTATAGACCTATGATACAGGAGGAGATCACCCTGGTCCATAGACCTCTTATACAGTAGGTGATCACCCTGGTCTATAGGCCTATGATACAGTAGGAGATCACCCTTGGTCTATAGACCTATGCTACACTAGCAGATCACCCTGGTCTATAGACCTATGATACAGTAGGAGATCACCCTGGTACATAGACCTATGCTACACTATCAGATCACCCTGGTCTATAGACCTATGATGCAGTAGGAGATCACCCTAGTCTATAGACCTATGATGCAGTAGGAGATCACCCTGGTCCATAGACCTATGATACAGTAGGAGATCACCCTGGTCTATAGGCCTATGATACAGTAGGAGATCACCCTGGTCTATAGACCTATGATACAGTAGGAGATCACCCTGGTCTATATACCTATGATACAGTAGGAGATCACCCTGGTCTATATACCTATGATACAGTAGGAGATCCCCCTGGTCTATAGACCTATGATGCAGTAGGAGATCATCCTGGTCTATAGGCCTATGATACAGTAGGAGATCACCCTGGTCAATAGACCTATGATACAGTAGGAGATTACCCTGGTCGATAGACCTATGCTACAATAGCAGATCACCCTGGTCTATAGACCTATGCTAGACTAGCAGATCACCCTGGTCTATAGACCTATGATACAGTAACAGGTCACCCTGGTCCATAGACCTATGATACAGTAGGAGATCACCCTGGTCTATAGGCCTATGATACAGTAGGAGATCACCCTGGTCTAAAGACCTATGATACAGTAGGAGATCACCCTGGTCTATATACCTATGATACAGTAGGAGATCACCCTGGTCTATATACCTATGATACAGTAGGAGATCACCCTGGTCTATAGACCTATGATACAGTAGGAGATCCCCCTGGTCTATAGACCTATGATACAGGAGGAGATCACCCTGGTCCATAGACCTCTGATACAGTAGGTGATCACCCTGGTCTATAGGCCTATGATACAGTAGGAGATCACCCTTGGTCTATAGACCTATGCTACACTAGCAGATCACCCTGGTCTATAGACCTATGATACAGTAGGAGATCACCCTGGTACATAGACCTATGCTACACTATCAGATCACCCTGGTCTATAGACCTATGATGCAGTAGGAGATCACCCTAGTCTATAGACCTATGATGCAGTAGGAGATCACCCTGGTCCATAGACCTATGATACAGTAGGAGATCACCCTGGTCTATAGGCCTATGAAACAGTAGGAGATCACCCTGGTCTATAGACCTATGATACAGTAGGAGATCACCCTGGTCTAAAGACCAATGATACAGTAGGAGATCACCCTGGTCTATACACCTATGATACAGTAGGAGATCACCCTGGTCTATAGACCTATGATACAGTAGGAGATCACCCTGGTCTAAAGACCAATGATACAGTAGGAGATCACCCTGGTCTATACACCTATGATACAGTAGGAGATCACCCTGGTCTATAGACCTATGATACAGTAGGAGATCCCCCTGGTCTATAGACCTATGATGCAGTAGGAGATCATCCTGGTCTATAGGCCTATGCTACAGTAGGAGATCACCCTGGTCAATAGACCTATGATACAGTAGGAGATCACCCTGGTCTATAGACCTGTGCTACACTAGCATATCACTCTGTTCTATAGACCTATGATACAGTAGGAGATCACCCTGGTCTATAGACCTATGACGCAGTAGGAGATCACCCTGGTCTATAGACATATGATACAGTAGTAGATCACCCTGGTCTATAGACCTATGATACAGTAGTAGACCACCCTGTTCTATAGACCTATGATACAGTAGGAGATCACCATGGTCAATAGACCTATAGTACAGTAGGAGATCACCCTGGTCTATAGACCTATGATGCAGTAGGAGATCACCCTGGTCTATACCCTATGATACAGTAGGAGATCACCCTGGTCTATAGACCTATGATGCAGTAGTAGATCACCCTGGTCTATAGACATATGATGCAGTAGGAGATCACCCTGGTCTATAGACCTATGATGCAGTAGGAGATCACCCTGGTCCATAGACATATGATACAGTAGGAGATCACCCTGGTCTATAGGCCTATGATACAGTAGGAGATCACCCTGGTCAATAGACCTATAGTACAGTAGGAGATCAACCTGGTCTATAGACCTATGATACAGTAGGAGATCACCCTGGTACATAGACCTATGCTACACTATCAGATCACCCTGGTCTATAGACCTATGATGCAGTAGGAGATCACCCTGGTCCATAGACCTATGATACAGTAGGAGATCACCCTGGTCTATAGGCCTATGATACAGTAGGAGATCACCTTGGTCAATTGACCTATAGTACAGTAGGAGATCACCCTGGTCTATAGACCTATGATGCAGTAGTAGATCACCCTGGTCTATACCCTATGATACAGTAGGAGATCACCCTGGTCTATAGACCTATGATGCAATAGTAGATCACCCTGGTCTATAGACCTATGATGCAGTAGGAGATCACCCTGGTCCATAGACCTATGATACAGTAGGAGATCACCCTGGTCTATAGGCCTATGATACAGTAGGAGATCACCCTGGTCTATAGACCTATGATACAGTAGGAGATCACCCTGGTCTATATACCTATGATACAGTAGGAGATCACCCTGGTCCATAGACATATGATACAGTAGGAGATCACCCTGGTCTATAGGCCTATGATACAGTAGGAGATAACCCTGGTCAATAGACCTATAGTACAGTAGGAGATCACCCTGGTCTATAGACCTATGATACAGTAGGAGATCACCCTGGTACATAGACCTATGCTACACTATCAGATCACCCTGGTCTATAGACCTATGATGCAGTAGGAGATCACCCTGGTCTATAGACCTATGATGCAGTAGGAGATCACCCTGGTCCATAGACCTATGATACAGTAGGATATCACCCTGGTCTATAGGCCTATGATACAGTAGGAGATCACCCTGGTCTATAGACCTATGATACAGTAGGAGATCACCCTGGTCTATAGACCTATGATACAGTAGGAGATCACCCTGGTCTATATACCTATGATACAGTAGGAGATCACCCTGGTCTATAGACCTATGATACAGTAGGAGATCCCCCTGGTCTATAGACCTATGATGCAGTAGGAGATCATCCTGGTCTATAGGCCTATGATACAGTAGGAGATCACCCTGGTCAATAGACCTATGATACAGTAGGAGATCACCCTGGTCTATAGACCTGTGCTACACTAGCATATCACTCTGATCTATAGACCTATGATACAGTAGGAGATCACCCTGGTCTATAGACCTATGATGCAGTAGGAGATCACCCTGGTCTATAGACATATGATACAGTAGTAGATCACCCTGGTCTATAGACCTATGATACAGTAGTAGACCACCCTGTTCTATAGACCTATGATACAGTAGGAGATCACCATGGTCAATAGACCTATAGTACAGTAGGAGATCACCCTGGTCTATAGACCTATGATGCAGTAGGAGATCACCCTGGTCTATACCCTATGATACAGTAGGAGATCACCCTGGTCTATAGACCTATGATGCAGTAGTAGATCACCCTGGTCTATAGACCTATGATGCAGTAGGAGATCACCCTGGTCTATAGACCTATGATGGAGTAGGAGATCACCCTGGTCCATAGACCTATGATACAGTAGGAGATCACCCTGGTCTATAGGCCTATGATACAGTAGGAGATCACCCTGGTCAATAGACCTATGATACAGTAGGAGATCACCCTGGTCTATATACCTATGATACAGTAGGAGATCACCCTGGTCTATAGGCCTATGATACAGTAGGAGATCACCCTGGTCTATAGACCTATGATACAGTAGGAGATCACCCTGGTCTATATACCTATGATACAGTAGGAGATCACCCTGGTCTATATACCTATGATACAGTAGGAGATCACCCTGGTCTATAGACCTATGATACAGTAGGAGATCCCCCTGGTCTATAGACCTATGATGCAGTAGGAGATCATCCTGGTCTATAGGCCTATGATACAGTAGGAGATCACCCTGGTCAATAGACCTATGATACAGTAGGAGATCACCCTGGTCTATAGACCTATGCTACACTAGCAGATCACCCTGGTCTATAGACCTATGCTAGACTAGCAGATCACCCTGGTCTATAGACCTATGATACAGTAACAAGTCACCCTGGTCCATAGACCTATGATACAGTAGGAGATCACCCTGGTCTATAGGCCTATGATACAGTAGGATATCACCCTGGTCTAAAGACCTATGATACAGTAGGAGATCACCCTGGTCTATATATCTATGATACAGTAGGAGATCACCCTGGTCTATATACCTATGATACAGTAGGAGATCACCCTGGTCTATAGACCTATGATATAGTAGGAGATCCCCCTGGTCTATAGACCTATGATACAGGAGGAGATCACCCTGGTCCATAGACCTCTGATACAGTAGGAGATCACCCTGGTCTATAGGCCTATGATACAGTAGGAGATCACCCTTGGTCTATAGACCTATGCTACACTAGCAGATCACCCTGGTCTATAGACCTATGAGACAGTAGGAGATCACCCTGGTACATAGACCTATGCTACACTATCAGATCACCCTGGTCTATAGACCTATGATACAGTAGGAGATCACCCTGGTCTATATACCTATGGTACAGTAGGAGATCAACCTGGTCTATAGACCTATGATACAGTAGGAGATCACCCTCGTCTATAGACCTATGATACAGTAGGAGATCACCCTGGTCTATAGACCTATGATGCAGTAGGAGATCACCCTGGTCTATAGGCCTATGATACAAAAGGAGATCACCCTGGTCTATAGACCTATGATACAGTAGGAGATCACCCTGGTCTATAGACCTTTGCTACACTAGCAGATCACCCTGGTCTATAGACCTATGCTACACTAGCAGATCACCCTGGTCTATAGACCTATGCTACACTATCAGATCACCCTGGTCTATAGACCTATGATACAGGAGGAGATCACCCTGGTCCATAGACCTATGATACAGTAGGAGATCACCCTGGTCTATAGGCCTATGATACAGTAGGAGATCACCCTGGTCTATAGACCTATGATACAGTAGGATATCACCCTGGTCTATAGACCTATGATACAGTAGGAGATCACCCTGGTCTATATACCTATGATACAGTAGGAGATCACCCTGGTCTATAGACCTATGATACAGTAGGAGATCCCCCTGGTCTATAGACCTATGATGCAGTAGGAGATCATCCTGGTCTATAGGCCTATGATACAGTAGGAGATCACCCTGGTCAATAGACCTATGATACAGTAGGAGATCACCCTGGTCTATAGACCTATGCTACACTAGCAGATCACCCTGGTCTATAGACCTATGCTACACTAGCAGATCACCCTGGTCTATAGACCTATGATACAGTAGGAAATCACCTTGGTACATAGACCAATGATACAGTAGGAGATCACCCTGGTCTATAGGCCTATGATACAGTAGGAGATCACCCTGGTCTATAGACCTATGATACAGTAGGAGATCACCCTCGTCTATAGACCTATGATACAGTAGGAGATCACCCTGGTCTATAGACCTATGATGCAGTAGGAGATCAACCTGGTTTATAGGCCTATGATACAAAAGGAGATCACCCTGGTCTATAGACCTATGATACAGTAGTAGACCACCCTGTTCTATAGACCTATGATACAGTAGGAGATCACCATGGTCAATAGACCTATAGTACAGTAGGAGATCACCCTGGTCTATAGACCTATGATGCAGTAGGAGATCACCCTGGTCTATACCCTATGATACAGTAGGAGATCACCCTGGTCTATAGACCTATGATGCAGTAGTAGATCACCCTGGTCTATAGACATATGATGCAGTAGGAGATCACCCTGGTCTATAGACCTATGATGCAGTAGGAGATCACCCTGGTCCATAGACATATGATACAGTAGGAGATCACCCTGGTCTATAGGCCTATGATACAGTAGGAGATCACCCTGGTCAATAGACCTATAGTACAGTAGGAGATCACCCTGGTCTATAGACCTCTGATGCAGTAGGAGATCACCCTGGTCTATACCCTATGATACAGTAGGAGATCACCCTGGTCTATAGACCTATGATGCAATAGTAGATCACCCTGGTCTATAGACCTATGATGCAGTAGGAGATCACCCTGGTCCAAAGACCTATGATACAGTAGGAGATCACCCTGGTCTATAGGCCTATGATACAGTAGGAGATCACCCTGGTCTATAGACCTATGATACAGTAGGAGATCACCCTGGTCTATATACCTATGATACAGTAGGAGATCACCCTGGTCTATATACCTATGATACAGTAGGAGATCAACCTGGTCTATAGACCTATGATACAGTAGGAGATCACCCTGGTCTATAGACCTGTGCTACACTAGCATATCACTCTGTTCTATAGACCTATGATAAAGTAGGAGATCACCCTGGTACATAGACCTATGCTACACTATCAGATCACCCTGGTCTATAGACCTATGATGCAGTAGGAGATCACCCTGGTCTATAGACCTATGATGCAGTAGGAGATCACCCTGGTCCATCGACCTATGATACAGTAGGATATCACCCTGGTCTATAGGCCTATGATACAGTAGGAGATCACCCTGGTCTATAGACCTATGATACAGTAGGAGATCACCCTGGTCTATAGACCTATGATACAGTAGGAGATCACCCTGGTCTATATACCTATGATACAGTAGGAGATCACCCTGGTCTATAGACCTATGATACAGTAGGAGATCCCCCTGGTCTATAGACCTATGATACAGTAGGAGATCACCCTGGTCTATAGACCTGTGCTACACTAGCATATCACTCTGTTCTATAGACCTATGATACAGTAGGAGATCACCCTGGTCTATAGACCTATGATGCAGTAGGAGATCACCCTGGTCTATAGACATATGATACAGTAGTAGATCACCCTGGTCTATAGACCTATGATACAGTAGTAGACCACCCTGTTCTATAGACCTATGATACAGTAGGAGATCACCATGGTCAATAGACCTATAGTACAGTAGGAGATCACCCTGGTCTATAGACCTATGATGCAGTAGGAGATCACCCTGGTCTATACCCTATGATACAGTAGGAGATCACCCTGGTCTATAGACCTATGATGCAGTAGTAGATCACCCTGGTCTATAGACCTATGATGCAGTAGGAGATCACCCTGGTCTATAGACCTATGATGCAGTAGGAGATCACCCTGGTCCATAGACCTATGATACAGTAGGAGATCACCCTGGTCTATAGGCCTATGATACAGTAGGAGATCACCCTGGTCAATAGACCTATAGTACAGTAGGAGATCACCCTGGTCTATAGACCTATGATACAGTAGGAGATCACCCTGGTCTATAGACCTGTGCTACACTAGCATATCACTCTGTTCTATAGACCTATGATACAGTAGGAGATCACCCTGGTCTATAGACCTATGATGCAGTAGGAGATCACCCTGGTCTATAGACATATGATACAGTAGTAGATCACCCTGGTCTATAGACCTATGATACAGTAGTAGACCACCCTGTTCTATAGACCTATGATACAGTAGGAGATCACCATGGTCAATAGACCTATAGTACAGTAGGAGATCACCCTGGTCTATAGACCTATGATGCAGTAGGAGATCACCCTGGTCTATACCCTATGATACAGTAGGAGATCACCCTGGTCTATAGACCTATGATGCAGTAGTAGATCACCCTGGTCTATAGACATATGATGCAGTAGGAGATCACCCTGGTCTATAGACCTATAATGCAGTAGGAGATCACCCTGGTCCATAGACATATGATACAGTAGGAGATCACCCTGGTCTATAGGCCTATGATACAGTAGGAGATCACCCTGGTCAATAGACCTATAGTACAGTAGGAGATCACCCTGGTCTATAGACCTCTGATGCAGTAGGAGATCACCCTGGTCTATACCCTATGATACAGTAGGAGATCACCCTGGTCTATAGACCTATGATGCAATAGTAGATCACCCTGGTCTATAGACCTATGATGCAGTAGGAGATCACCCTGTTCTATAGACCTATGATACAGTAGGAGATCACCATGGTCAATAGACCTATAGTACAGTAGGAGATCACCCTGGTCTATAGACCTATGATGCAGTAGGAGATCACCCTGGTCTATACCCTATGATACAGTAGGAGATCACCCTGGTCTATAGACCTATGATGCAGTAGTAGATCACCCTGGTCTATAGACCTATGATGCAGTAGGAGATCACCCTGGTCTATAGACCTATGATGCAGTAGGAGATCACCCTGGTCCATAGACCTATGATACAGTAGGAGATCACCCTGGTCTATAGGCCTATGATACAGTAGGAGATCACCCTGGTCAATAGACCTATAGTACAGTAGGGGATCACCCTGGTCTATAGACCTATGATACAGTAGGAGATCACCCTGGTCTATAGACCTGTGCTACACTAGCATATCACTCTGTTCTATAGACCTATGATACAGTAGGAGATCACCCTGGTCTATAGACCTATGATGCAGTAGGAGATCACCCTGGTCTATAGACATATGATACAGTAGTAGATCACCCTGGTCTATAGACCTATGATACAGTAGTAGACCACCCTGTTCTATAGACCTATGATACAGTAGGAGATCACCATGGTCAATAGACCTATAGTACAGTAGGAGATCACCCTGGTCTATAGACCTATGATGCAGTAGGAGATCACCCTGGTCTATACCCTATGATACAGTAGGAGATCACCCTGGTCTATAGACCTATGATGCAGTAGTAGATCACCCTGGTCTATAGACATATGATGCAGTAGGAGATCACCCTGGTCTATAGACCTATAATGCAGTAGGAGATCACCCTGGTCCATAGACATATGATACAGTAGGAGATCACCCTGGTCTATAGGCCTATGATACAGTAGGAGATCACCCTGGTCAATAGACCTATAGTACAGTAGGAGATCACCCTGGTCTATAGACCTCTGATGCAGTAGGAGATCACCCTGGTCTATACCCTATGATACAGTAGGAGATCACCCTGGTCTATAGACCTATGATGCAATAGTAGATCACCCTGGTCTATAGACCTATGATGCAGTAGGAGATCACCCTGGTCCATAGACCTATGATACAGTAGGAGATCACCCTGGTCTATAGGCCTATGATACAGTAGGAGATCACCCTGGTCTATAGACCTATGATACAGTAGGAGATCACCCTGGTCTATATACCTATGATACAGTAGGAGATCACCCTGGTCTATATACCTATGATACAGTAGGAGATCACCCTGGTCTATAGACCTATGATACAGTAGGAGATCACCCTGGTCTATAGACCT
>NC_048578.1:312500-327500 GCF_013265735.2 Oncorhynchus mykiss
GACATAGACAGAGTAAGAGAGAAAGACAGACACACAGGGAGAGACAGAGACAGAGAGAGAGAGACAGAAAGTGAGAGAAAGACAGAAAAAAACAGAGAGAGAGACAGAGATAGTGACGGACAGAGAAAGACAGACAGAGACAGACACAAACAGAGACAGACAGAGAGGGACTTAGACAGAGAAAGACAGAGAGAGACAGAGAGAGAGGGACAGAGACAGAGAGAGACAGAGACAGAGAGACAGATAGAGACAGACAGAGACAGACAGAGACAGACAGAGACGGAGAGACAGAGACAGACATAGAGAGACAGACACTGACAGAGACAGAGAGACAGATACAGAGACAAACAGAGAGGGACAGAGACAGAAAGAGACAGAGACAGAGATTGACAGAGTTTGACAGAGAGAGAGAGAGAGAGAGAGAGAGAGAGACTGAGACAGAGACAGAGAGAGATAGAGACAGAGAGACAGACATAGACAGACATGAAGAGACAGAGAGAAAGACAGAGAGAGACAGAGAGAGACAGACAGAGACAGACCCGCAAAGAGGGCCTCAACATGGAAGCCACACATACGCCCAGGTAGTGAGCGGGCAAACAGTCCCAACCCCCACTCTCACACTCGCCCAAGCCAATGGCATGTACCAGATGCTCAGCAGGCTCTGCTCACACTTACTGGCCTGAGGCCAAACCACGACCAACAACATTGGACACTCTATGGAACAAAAAGCCTTCACTATATTATCCTGGAATATCCAAGGCCTGAGGTCATCTGCCTTTGGCCTAAAGAGCAGAAACCCGGACTTCACCAAAGAAATCGGTAATACAGACATTGTCATCCTGCAAGAAACCTGGTATAGAGGAGACGGACCCACTGGTTGCCCTCTAGGTTACAGAGAGCTGGTAGTCCCATCCACCAAACTACCAGGTGTGAAACAGGGAAGGGACTCAGGGGGTATGCTAATTTGGTATAGAGCAGACCTAACTCCATTAAATTAATCAAAACAGGAACATTTTACATTTGGCTAGAAATTCAAAAGGAAATTATCCTAACAGAGAAAAATGTCCTCCTGTGTGCTACCTATATCCCCCCACTAGAATCCCCATATTTTAATGAAGACAGCTTCTCCATCCTGGAGGGGGAAATCAATCATTTCCAGGCCCAGGGACATGTACTAGTCTGTGGCGACCTAAATGCCAGAACCGGACAAGAACCTGACACCCTCAGCACACAGGGGGACAAACACCTGCCTGGAGGTGACAGCATTCCCTCCCACATATGCCCCCCTAGGCACAACTATGACAACATAACCAACAAAAACGGGTCACAACTCCTGCAGCTCTGTCGCGCGCTGGGTATGTACATAGTCAACGGTAGGCTTCGAGGGGACTCCTATGGTAGGTACACCTATAGCTCATCTCTTGGCAGTAGTACTGTAGACTACTTTATCACTGACCTCAACCCAGAGTCTCTCAGAGCGTTCACAGTCAGCCCACTGACACCCCTATCAGACCACAGCAAAATCACAGTCTACTTAAACAGAGCAATAATCAATCATGAGGCATCAAAGCCAAAGGAACTGAGTAACATTAAGAAATGCTATAGATGGAAGGAATGCAGTTTGGAAACCTACCAAAAAACAATTAGGCAACAACAAATTCAATCCCTTTTAGACAATTTCCTGGGTAAAACGTTCCGCTGTAATAGTGAAGGTGTAAACTTGGCAGTAGAAAATCTTAACAGTATATTTGACCTCTCAGCTTCCCTATCAAATCTAAAAATCTCAAATAGAAAACCGAAGAAAATTAACAATAATGACAAATGGTTTGATGAAGAATGCAAAAATCTAAGAAAGAAATTGAGAAACCTGTCCAACCAAAAACATAGAGACCCGGAAAACCTGAGTCTACGCCTTCACTATGGTGAATCACTAAAACAATACAGAAATACACTACAGAAAAAGAAGGAACAGCATGTCAGAAATCAGCTCAATGCAATTGAAGAATCCATAGACTCTAACCACTTCTGGGAAAATTGGAAAACACTAAACAAACAACAACACGAAGAATTATCTATCCAAAATGGAGATGTATGGGTACACCACTTCTCCAATCTTTTTGGCTCTATAACAAAGAATAAAGAGCAAAAACATATACATGATCAAATACAGATCTTAGAATCATCTATTAAAGACTACCAGAACCCACTGGATTCTCCAATTACATTGAATGAGTTACAGGACAAAATAAAAACCCTCCAACCCAAAAAGGCCTGTGGTGTTGATGGTATCCTCAATGAAATGATCAAATATACAGACAACAAATTCCAATTGGCTATACTAAAACTCTTTAACATCATACTTAGCTCTGGCATCTTCCCCAATATTTGGAACCAAGGACTGATCACCCCAATCCACAAAAGTGGAGACAAATTTGACCCCAATAACTACTGTGGAATATGTGTCAACAGTAACCTTGGGAAAATCCTCTGCATTATTATTAACAGCAGACTCGTACATTTCCTCAATGAAAACAATGTACTGAGCAAATGTCAAATTGGCTTTTTACCAAATTACCGTACAACAGACCATGTATTCACCCTGCACACCCTAATTGACAACCAAACAAACCAAAACAAAGGCAAAGTCTTCTCATGCTTTGTTGATTTCAAAAAAGCCTTCGACTCAATCTGGCATGAGGGTCTGCTATACAAACTGATGGAAAGTGGTGTTGGGGGTAAAACATACGACATTATAAAATCCATGTACACAAACAACAAGTGTGCGGTTAAAATTGGCAAAAAACACACACATTTCTTCACACAGGGTCGTGGGGTTAGACAGGGATGCAGCTTAAGTCCCACCCTCTTCAACATATATATCAACGAATTGGCGCGGGCACTAGAAAAGTCGGCAGCACCCGGCCTCCCCCTGCTAGAATCCGAAGTCAAATGTCTGCTGTTTGCCGATGATCTGGTGCTTCTGTCACCAACCAAGGAGGGCCTACAGCAGCACCTAGATCTTATGCACAGATTCTGTCAGACCTGGGCCCTGACAGTAAATCTCAGTAAGACCAAAATAATGGTGTTCCAAAAAAGGTCCAGTCACCAGGACCACAAACACAAATTCCATCTAGACACCGTTGCCCTAGAGCACACAAAAAACTATACATACCTTGGCCTAAACATCAGCGCCACAGGTAACTTCCACAAAGCTGTGAACGATCTGAGAGACAAGGCAAGAAGGGCATTCTATGCCATCAAAAGAAACATAAATTTCAACATACCAATTAGGATTTGGCTAAAAATACTTGAATCAGTCATAGAGCCCATTGCCCTTTATGGTTGTGAGGTCTGGGGTCCGCTCACCAACCAAGACTTCACAAAATGGGACAAACACCAAATTGAGACTCTGCACGCAGAATTCTGCAAAAATATCCTCCGTGTACAACGTAGAACACCAAATAATGCATGCAGAGCAGAATTAGGCCGATACCCACTAATTATCAAAATCCAGAAAAGAGCCGTTAAATTCTACAGCCACCTAAAAGGAAGTGATTCACAAACCTTCCATAACAAAGCCATCACCTACAGAGAGATGAACCTGGAGAAGAGTCCCCTAAGCAAGCTGGTCCTGGGACTCTGTTCACAAACACAAACACACCCTACAGAGCCCCAGGACAACAGCACAATTAGACCCAACCAAATCATGAGAAAACAAAAAGATAATTACTTGACACATTGGAAAGAATTAACAAAAAAACAGAGCAAACTAGAATGCTATTTGGCCCTAAACAGAGAGTACACAGCGGCAGAATACCTGACCACTGTGACTGACCCAAAACTAAGGAAAGCTTTGACTATGTACAGACTCAGTGAGCATAGCCTTGCTATTGAGAAAGGCCGCCGTAGGCAGACATGGCTCCCAAGAGAAGACAGGCTATGTGCTCACTGCCCACAAAATGAGGTGGAAACTGAGCTGCACTTCCTAACCTCCTGCCCAATGTATGACCATATTAGAGAGACATATTTCCCTCAGATTACACAGATCCACAAAGAATTCGAAAACAAATCCAAATTTGAAAAACTCCCATATCTACTGGGTGAAATTCCACAGTGTGCCATCACAGCAGCAAGATTTGTGACCTGTTGCCACGAGAAAAGGGCAACCAGTGAAGAACACACACCATTGTAAATACAACCCATATTTATGCTTATTTATTTTATCTTGTGTCCTTTAACCATTTGTACATTGTTAAAACACTGTGTATATATATATATAATATGACATTTGTAATGTCTTTACTGTTTTGAAACCTCTGTATGTGTAATGTTTACTGTTAATTTTTGTTGTTTTTCACTTTATATATTAACTTTTTATGTTGTCTACCTCACTTGCTTTGGCAATGTTAACACATGTTTCCCATGCCAATAAAGCCCTTGAATTGAATTGAATTGAATTGACAGACAGAGACAGAGAGAAAGACAGAGAGAGACAGAGACAGAGGGACCGAGACAGAGAGAGAGACAGAGACAGAAACAGAGAGAGACAGATAGAGATAGAGAGACAGACATAGACAGACAGAGACAGAGAGAGACAGACAGAGACAGACAGAGAAAGAAAGAGAGAGAGAGAGAGAGAGAGAGACAGACATAAAGAGACAGACAGAGAGACAGAAAGAGACAAACAGAGACAGAGACAGACATGGAGAGACAGGGAGAGACAGAGACAGAGCCAGACAGAGACAGAGACTGACAGAGACTGACAGAGACAGACAGAGACAGAGAGATACAGATAGAGACAGAGACAAACAGAGAGAGACAGAGAGACAGATATAGACAGATAGGTAGAGACAGAGACAGAGAGAAAGACACAGAGAGACAGACACAGACAGAGACAGAGAGTCAGAGACAGAGACAAACAGAGAGGGACATAGACAGAGAGAGACAGAGAAAGACATAGACAGAAAGGGACAGAGACAGAAACAGACTGAGACAGACAGAGAGACAGAGACAGAAAGGGACAGAGAAAGACAGAGAGAGACAGAGAGAGACAGACAGAGACAGAGAAAGACAGACAGCGACAGACAGAGACAGACACAGACAGAGACAGACAGAGAGAGACAGAGACAGAGACTGACAGAGACAGAGATACAATCAATGAAATGATCAAATATACAGACAACAAATTCCAATTGGCTATACTAAAACTCTTTAACATCATCCTTAGCTCTGGCATCTTCCCCAATATTTGGAACCAAGGACTGATCACCCCAATCCACAAAAGTGGAGACAAATTTGACCCCAATAACTACCGTGGAATATGTGTCAACAGTAACCTTGGGAAAATCCTCTGCATTATTATTAACAGCAGACTCGTACATTTCCTCAATGAAAACAATGTACTGAGCAAATGTCAAATTGGCTTTTTACCAAATTACCGTACAACAGACCATGTATTCACCCTGTACACCCTAATTGACAACCAAACAAACCAAAACAAAGGCAAAGTCTTCTCATGCTTTGTTGATTTCAAAAAAGCCTTCGACTCAATCTGGCATGAGGGTCTGCTATACAAACTGATGGAAAGTGGTGTTGGGGGTAAAACATACGACATTATAAAATCCATGTACACAAACAACAAGTGTGCGGTTAAAATTGGCAAAAAACACACACATTTCTTCACACAGGGTCGTGGGGTTAGACAGGGATGCAGCTTAAGTCCCACCCTCTTCAACATATATATCAACGAATTGGCGCGGGCACTAGAAAAGTCTGCAGCACCCGGCCTCCCCCTGCTAGAATCCGAAGTCAAATGTCTGCTGTTTGCCGATGATATGGTGCTTCTGTCACCAACCAAGGAGGGCCTACAGCAGCACCTAGATCTTATGCACAGATTCTGTCAGACCTGGGCCCTGACAGTAAATCTCAGTAAGACCAAAATAATGGTGTTCCAAAAAAGGTCCAGTCACCAGGACCACAAATACAAATTGAATCTAGACACTGTTGCCCTAGAGCACACAAAAAACTATACATACCTTGGCCTAAACATCAGCGCCACAGGTAACTTCCACAAAGCTGTGAACGATCTGAGAGACAAGGCAAGAAGGGCATTCTATGCCATCAAAAGAAACATAAATTTCAACATACCAATTAGGATTTGGCTAAAAATACTTGAATCAGTCATAGAGCCCATTGCCCTTTATGGTTGTGAGGTCTGGGGTCCGCTCACCAACCAAGACTTCACAAAATGGGACAAACACCAAATTGAGACTCTGCACGCAGAATTCTGCAAAAATATCCTCCGTGTACAACGTAGAACACCAAATAATGCATGCAGAGCAGAATTAGGCCGATACCCACTAATTATCAAAATCCAGAAAAGAGCCGTTAAATTCTACAACCACCTAAAAGGAAGTGATTCACAAACCTTCCATAACAAAGCCATCACCTACAGAGAGATGAACCTGGAGAAGAGTCCCCTAAGCAAGCTGGTCCTGGGGCTCTGTTCACAAACACACCCTACAGAGCCCCAGGACAACAGCACAATTAGACCCAACCAAATCATGAGAAAACAAAAAGATAATTACTTGACACATTGGAAAGAATTAACAAAAAAACTGAGCAAACTAGAATGCTATTTGGCCCTAAACAGAGAGTACACAGCAGCAGAATACCTGACCACTGTGACTGACCCAAAATTAAGGAAAGCTTTGACTATGTACAGACTCAGTGAGCATAGCCTTGCTATTGAGAAAGGCCGCCGTAGGCAGACATGGCTCTCAAGAGAAGACAGGCTATGTGCTCACTGCCCACAAAATGAGGTGGAAACTGAGCTGCACTTCCTAACCTCCTGCCCAATGTATGACCATATTAGAGAGACATATTTCCCTCAGATTACACAGATCCACAAAGAATTCGAAAACAAATCCAAATTTGAAAAACTCCCATATCTACTTGGTGAAATTCCACAGTGTGCCATCACAGCAGCAAGATTTGTGACCTGTTGCCATGAGAAAAGGGCAACCAGTGAAGAACACACACCATTGTAAATACAACCCATATTTATGCTTATTTATTTTATCTTGTGTCCTTTAACCATTTGTACATTGTTAAAACACTGTATATATATATATATATATAATATGACATTTGTAATGACAGACAGACAGAGACAGACAGACAGACAGACAGAGACAGAGAGGGAGACAGACATAGACAGACAGGGATAGACAGAGTGACAAACAGAGAGGGACAGAGACAGAGAAGAGACAGAAAGAGACAGACAGAGAGACAGACAGAGACCGAGACAGACAGAGAGAGACATAGTCTTACAGACAGAGAGAGACAGACAGAGAGAGACAGAGAGAGACAGGGAGAGACAGAGAGAGAGACAGAGAGACAGATATAGAGAGACAGAGATAGAGAGACAGAGAGACTGACTAAGAGACAGAGACAGAAACAGACAGAGATAGACAGAGAGAGACAACGAGAGACAGAGACAGATATAGAAACAGAGACAGAGACAGAGACAAATAGAGAGGGACAGAGACAAATAGATACAGACAGAGACAAACAGAGACACAGACAGACAGAGAGAGAAAGACAGACAGAGACAGAGAGACAGAGAGAGACAGAGACAGAGAGAGAAAGACAGAGACAGAGACTGAGACAGAGACAGACAGACAGAGAAAGAGAGAGACAAAAAGAGACCGAGAGAGACAGACAGAGAGAGACAGACAGAGACAGAGTGAGACAGACAGAGAGAGACCGACAGAGACAGAGTGAGACAGAATGAGACACAGACAGAAAAAGACAGAAAGAGACAGAGACAGACAGAGACAGACAGACAGAGAAAGAAAGAGACAAAAAGAGACAGAGACAGACAGACAAAGAAAGAGACAGAACGAGACAGAGACTGAGACAGAGAGAGAAAAAGACACAAAGAGACAGAGACAGAAATTGAGACAGACAGAGAACCAGAAAAATAGAGACTGACAGAGCTGTTGCCACGAGAAAAGGGCAACCAGTGAAGAACACACACCATTGTAAATACAACCCATATTTATGCTTATTTATTTTATCTTGTGTCCTTTAACCATTTGTACATTGTTAAAACACTGTATATATATATATATATAATATGACATTTGTAATGTCTTTACTGTTTTGAAACCTCTGTATGTGTAATGTTTACTGTTAATTTTTGTTGTTTTTCACTTTATATTTTCACTTTGTATGTTGTCTACTTCACTTGCTTTGGCAATGTTAACACATGTTTCCCATGCCAATAAAGCCCTTGAATTGAATTGAATTGATACAGACAGAGACATACAGACAGCGACAGAGACAGAGAGAAAGACAGAGAGAGACAGAGACAGAGGGACCGAGACAGAGAGAGAGACAGAGACAGAAACAGAGAGAGACAGATAGAGATAGAGATAGAGTGACAGACATAGACAGACAGAGACAGAGAGAGACAGACAGAGAAAGAAAGAGAGAGAGAGAGAGAGAGAGAGACAGACATAAAGAGACAGACTGAGAGACAGAAAGAGACAAACAGAGACAGAGACAGACATGGAGAGACAGCGAGAGACAGAGACAGAGCCAGACAGAGACAGAGACTGACAGAGACAGACAGAGACAGAGAGATACAGACAGAGACAGAGACAAACAGTGAGAGACAGAGAGACAGATATAGACAGATAGGTAGAGACAGAGACAGAGAGAAAGACACATAGAGAGACAGACACATACAGAGACAGAGAGACAGAGACAAACAGAGAGGGACATAGACAGAGAGAGACAGAGAAAGACATAGACAGAAAGGGACAGAGACAGAGACAGACTGAGACAGACAGAGAGACAGAGACAGAAAGGGACAGACAGACACAGAAAGAGACAGAGAGAGACAGAGAGACAGAGACAGAGACAAACAGAGAGGGACAGAGACAGAGAAAGACAGAGACAGAGACTGACAGAGACAGAGAGAGATAGACGGAGACAGAGAGAGACAGAGAAAGACAGAGAGAGCGACAGACAGAGAGACAGACAAAGAGACAGAGACAGAAACAGAGAGAGAGACAGACATGAAGAGACAGAGAGGGACCGAGACAGAGAGAGACAGAGACAGACAGAGACAGAAACAGAGACAGACACAGACAGAAACAGAAACAGGCAGAGACAGAGAGAGACAGACGGAGACAGAGAGAGACAGAGACAGAGAGAGACAGAAACAGAGAGACAGACATGAAGAGACAGAGACAGAGAGGGACCGATACAGAGACAGACAGAGACAGAGAGAGACAGATAGAGACAGAAAGAGAGAGAGAGAGACAGAAAGAGACAGAGACAGACATTGAGAGACATAGACAGAGAGAGACAGAGACAGAGAGACAGACAGACAGACAGACAGACAGGTAGAGACAGAGACAGAGAGAGAGAGAGGGACAGAGACAGAGACAAACAGAGACAGAGACAAACAGAGAGGGACAGAGAGAGACAGAGACACAGACAGAGAGACAGAGACAGAGAGACAGAGACAGAGACTGACAGAGACAGACAGAGACAGAGAGATACAGACAGAGACAGAGACAAACAGAGAGAGACAGAGAGAGACAGAGACAGAGACAGAGAGACACACAGACAGACAGGTAGAGACAGAGACAGAGAGAAAGACACAGAGAGAGAGAGGGACAGAGACAGAGACAAACAGAGAGGGACAGAGAGAGACAGAGAAAGACAGACAGACAGACAGACAGACAGAGACAGAGAGACAGAGACAGAAAGGGACAGAGACAGAGAGACAGAGACAGAAAGGGACAGAGAGGGACAGAGAGAGAGAGACAGACAGACAGACAGACAGGTAGAGACAGAGACAGAGAGACAGAGACAGAGAAATGCCAGAACCGGACAAGAACCTGACACCCTAAGCACACAGGGGGACAAACACCTGCCTGGAGGTGACAGCATTCCCTCCCACATATGCCCCCCTAGGCACAACTATGACAACATAACCAACAAAAACGGGTCACAACTCCTGCAGCTCTGTCGCGCGCTGGGTATGTACATAGTCAACGGTAGGCTTCGAGGGGACTCCTATGGTAGGTACACCTATAGCTCATCTCTTGGCAGTAGTACTGTAGACTACTTTATCACCGACCTCAACCCAGAGTCTCTCAGAGCGTTCACAGTCAGCCCACTGACACCCCTATCAGACCACAGCAAAATCACAGTCTACTTAAACAGAGCAATACTCAATCATGAGGCATCAAAGCCAAAGGAACTGAGTAACATTTAGAAATGCTATAGATGGAAGGAATGCAGTTTGGAAACCTACCAAAAAACAACTAGGCAACAACAAATTCAATCCCTTTTAGACAATTTCCTGGGTAAAACGTTCCGCTGTAATAGTGAAGGTGTAAACTTGGCAGTAGAAAATCTTAACAGTATATTTGACCTCTCAGCTTCCCTATCAAATCTAAAAATCTCAAATAGAAAACTGAAGAAAATTAACAATAATGACAAATGGTTTGATGAAGAATGCAAAAATCTAAGAAAGAAATTGAGAAACCTGTCCAACCAAAAACATAGAGACCCGGAAAACCTGAGTCTACGCCTTCACTATGGTGAATCACTAAAACAATACAGAAATACACTACGGAAAAAGAAGGAACAGCATGTCAGAAATCAGCTCAATGCAATTGAAGAATCCATAGACTCTAACCACTTCTGGGAAAATTGGAAAACACTAAACAAACAACAACAAGAAGAATTATCTATCCAAAATGGAGATGTATGGGTAAACCACTTCTCCAATCTTTTTGGCTCTATAACAAAGAATAAAGAGCAAAAACATATACATGATCAAATACAGCTCTTAGAATCATCTATTAAAGACTACCAGAACCCACTGGATTATCCAATTACATTGAATGAGTTACAGGACAAAATAAAAACCCTCCAACCCAAAAAGGCCTGTGGTGTTGATGGTATCCTCAATGAAATGATCAAATATACAGACAACAAATTCCAATTGGCTATACTAAAACTCTTTAACATCATACTTAGCTCTGGCATCTTCCCCAATATTTGGAACCAAGGACTGATCACCCCAATCCACAAAAGTGGAGACAAATTTGACCCCAATAACTACCGTGGAATATGTGTCAACAGTAACCTTGGGAAAATCCTCTGCATTATTATTAACAGCAGACTCGTACATTTCCTCAATGAAAACAATGTACTGAGCAAATGTCAAATTGGCTTTTTACCAAATTACCGTACAACAGACCATGTATTCACCCTGTACACCCTAATTGACAACCAAACAAACCAAAACAAAGGCAAAGTCTTCTCATGCTTTGTTGATTTCAAAAAAGCCTTCGACTCAATCTGGCATGAGGGTCTGCTATACAAACTGATGGAAAGTGGTGTTGGGGGTAAAACATACGACATTATAAAATCCATGTACACAAACAACAAGTGTGCGGTTAAAATTGGCAAAAAACACACACATTTCTTCACACAGGGTCGTGGGGTTAGACAGGGATGCAGCTTAAGCCCCACCCTCTTCAACATATATATCAACGAATTGGCGCGGGCACTAGAAAAGTCTGCAGCACCCGGCCTCCCCCTGCTAGAATCCGAAGTCAAATGTCTGCTGTTTGCCGATGATCTGGTGCTTCTGTCACCAACCAAGGAGGGCCTACAGCAGCACCTAGATCTTATGCACAGATTCTGTCAGACCTGGGCCCTGACAGTAAATCTCAGTAAGACCAAAATAATGGTGTTCCAAAAAAGGTCCAGTCACCAGGACCACAAATACAAATTCAATCTAGACACTGTTGCCCTAGAGCACACAAAAAACTATACATACCTTGGCCTAAACATCAGCGCCACAGGTAACTTCCACAAAGCTGTGAACGATCTGAGAGACAAGGCAAGAAGGGCATTCTATGCCATCAAAAGAAACAAAATTTCAACATACCAATTAGGATTTGGCTAAAAATACTTGAATCAGTCATAGAGCCCATTGCCCTTTATGGTTGTGAGGTCTGGGGTCCGCTCACCAACCAAGACTTCACAAAATGGGACAAACACCAAATTGAGACTCTGCACGCAGAATTCTGCAAAAATATCCTCCGTGTACAACGTAGAACACCAAATAATGCATGCAGAGCAGAATTAGGCCGATACCCACTAATTATCAAAATCCAGAAAAGAGCCGTTAAATTCTACAACCACCTAAAAGGAAGTGATTCACAAACCTTCCATAACAAAGCCATCACCTACAGAGAGATGAACCTGGAGAAGAGTCCCCTAAGCAAGCTGGTCCTGGGGCTCTGTTCACAAACACAAACACACCCTACAGAGCCCCAGGACAACAGCACAATTAGACCCAACCAAATCATGAGAAAACAAAAAGATAATTACTTGACACATTGGAAAGAATTAACAAAAAAACAGAGCAAACTAGAATGCTATTTGGCCCTAAACAGAGAGTACACAGCGGCAGAATACCTGACCACTGTGACTGACCCAAAATTAAGGAAAGCTTTGACTATGTACAGACTCAGTGAGCATAGCCTTGCTATTGAGAAAGGCCGCCGTAGGCAGACATGGCTCTCAAGAGAAGACAGGCTATGTGCTCACTGCCCACAAAATGAGGTGGAAACTGAGCTGCACTTCCTAACCTCCTGCCCAATGTATGACCATATTAGAGAGACATATTTCCCTCAGATTACACAGATCCACAAAGAATTCGAAAACAAATCCAAATTTGAAAAACTCCCATATCTACTTGGTGAAATTCCACAGTGTGCCATCACAGCAGCAAGATTTGTGACCTGTTGCCACGAGAAAAGGGCAACCAGTGAAGAACACACACCATTGTAAATACAACCCATATTTATGCTTATTTATTTTATCTTGTGTCCTTTAACCATTTGTACATTGTTAAAACACTGTATATATATATATATATATAATATGACATTTGTAATGTCTTTACTGTTTTGAAACCTCTGTATGTGTAATGTTTACTGTTAATTTTTGTTGTTTTTCACTTTATATTTTCACTTTGTATGTTGTCTACCTCACTTGCTTTGGCAATGTTAACACGTTTCCCATGCCAATAAAGCCCTTGAATTGAAATTGAATTGAATTGAATTGAGATAGAGACGGAGACACAGAGAGACAGAGAGAGACAGAGACAGAGAGAGACAGAGACAGAGAGAGACAGAATGAGACACAGACAGAAATAGACAGAAAGAGACAGAGACAGACAGAGACAGACAGACAGAGAAAGAAAGAGACAAAAAGAGACAGAGACAGACAGACAGACAAAGAAAGAGACAGAAAGAGACAGAGAGAGAAAGAAAGAGACAGAGACAGACAGACAGAGACAGAAATTGAGACAGACAGAGACATAGAAAAACAGAGAAAGAGAGAGACAGAGACAGAGAGAGATAGAGACAGAGACACAGAGAGACAGAGAGAGACAGAGAGAGAGACAGAGACAGAGAGAGACAGAATGAGACACAGACAGAAATAGACAGAAAGAGACAGAGACAGACAGAGACAGACAGACAGAGAAAGAAAGAGACAGAGACAGAGAGAGAAAAAGACAGAAAGAGACAGAGACAGAAATTGAGACAGACAGAGAACCAGAAAAATAGAGACAGAGACATAGACAAACAGAGAAAGAGAGAGACAGAGAGAGATAGAGACTGAGACAAAGACAGAGACAGACAGAGACAGAGACAGAGACAGAGAGAGACAGAGACAGAGACAGAAAGAGACAGACAGAGAGAGACAGATAGAGACAGAGACAGACAGAGAAAGAAATTGAGACATAGAGAGACAGAGACAGAGAGAGACAGAGACAGAGAAAGAAAGAGACAGAATGAGACACAGACAGAAATAGACAGAAAGAGACAGAGACAGACAGAGAAAGAGACAGACAGAGAAAGAAAGAGACAGAGACAGACAGAGACAGAAATTGAGACAGACAGATACATAGAAAAACAGAGAAAGAGAGAGACAGAGACAGAGAGAGATAGAGACAGAGACACAGAGAGACAGAGAGAGACAGAGAGAGAGACAGAGACAGAGAGAGACAGAATGAGACACAGACAGAAATAGACAGAAAGAGACAGAGACAGACAGAGAAAGAGACAGAAATTGAGACAGACAGAGAACCAGAAAAATAGAGACAGAGACATAGACAAACAGAGAAAGAGAGAGACAGAGAGAGATAGAGACAGAGACAGAGACAGAGAGAGACAGAGACAGAGACAGAAAGAGACAGACAGAGAGAGACAGACAGAGAAAGAAATTGAGACATAGAGAGACAGAGACAGAGAGAGACAGAGACAGAGAAAGAAAGAGACAGAATGAGACACAGACAGAAATAGACAGAAAGAGACAGAGACAGACAGAGAAAGAGACAGACAGAGAAAGAAAGAGAGAGACAAAAAGAGACAGAGAGAGACAGACAGAGAGTGACAGACAGAGACAGAGTGAGACAGACAGAGAGAGACAGACAGAGACAGAGTGAGACAGAATGAGACAAAGACAGAGAAAGAAAGAGACAAAAAGAGACCGAGACAGACAGACAGACAAAGAAAGAGACAGAAAGAGACAGAGACAGAAATTGAGACAGACAGAGAACCAGAAAAATAGAGACAGATACATAGACAAACAGAGAAAGAGAGAGACAGAGACAGAGACAAAGACAGAGAGAGACAGAGAGAGACAGAGACAGAGAGACACCAAAAAAAAGAGGGCAAAATCTTTGCTTGCTTTATTGACTTTAAAAAAGCATTTGATTCGATTTGGCACGAAGGGCTATTCTACAAAATTCTACAAAGTGGGCTTGGTGGTAAGGTGTATGACTTAATAAAATGTATGTACACAGAAAACAAGTGTGCAATAAAAATCAAAAACCAAAGAACAGAATTTTTTTCACAATGTCGAGGTGTGAGACAAGGCTGCAATTTG